>NW_026606967.1:235000-392500 GCF_029890125.1 Rhinichthys klamathensis goyatoka
CACCGCATTTAAGGTTAGCTGGAGTTGGCGGCAATGTGCTAACCGAGGTCAGAATTATAAATTGAAAAGTGTATTTACTCCAATACTAGATTAAATCAGAAATCAACTATGGAGTATGGGTTATTGTTGCATAGAATATGTAGTAGGGCTGTGCGATATGGACTAAAAGTCATATATCGATATTTTTTTCCGTGATCGTATAATTTCATACGTCTATCATTAACAGCCCGCGGTAATTCGCACTCCCATCACTCACTCATACTTCAAATCCCACAAAGCACTGCAACAGCTGACACACAGGTCATAAAAACCGAATGTGCTCTATGCGCGGCGGTATTTCCGGTTTGATTTCTTCTGCCAATCGTAGAATCCAATGCTATACCGAGAACTTATATTGGTTTTCATACTCTATGGCTATACTTAAGAAACGTTAGTCACAAAAACAGACACCCCTCATTGTGTGTATGCTTCTTTTTTAAATGATAAACATTTAAATGATGAAGTACAGTACATTTTTAAGATTCTGCCATAATCCCGTTTTCCTCGGTTCTCCTCCACTTTAAATCTCCCCAACCGGAAACTGAAGAGCAGCCTTGCGTTGGCTTTATGCACAGCTGCACTACTTCCTGAACTTAAGCCAGCTCCTTGTTTCCTGTCTGACATTATTGGCCAAACTTGATTAATTCAGGTGTGTCTGATTATTGTTGCTGTGACTACTGAGGTCAGGCACACCTGAATTAATCAATTTGTCCAATAATGGCGGACAGGAAACAAGGAGCTGGCTTAAGTTCAGGAAGTAGTGCAGCTGTGCATAAAGCCAATTAGGCCAAATTACCAACATTTGTAATGTAACACTTAAATAATCAAGTGCCTTTGTCACTTTGGTTGTCATTAAATGTTGATTGTTTTTATATTCTAGTTTTAAGATGCCAAGAGGATCAACAGTAACAACCTGCGTGAGCTGCAAAGCAGCTATTGGTGTGGCCACCAAGACCTGCAAATATTGCCAGTCAGTACAGCCAAGAAAGCAAAGACTGGCAAAAAAACTCCAGAAATTTGAGGCCAGAAAGGAGACATGGTTGAAAAACAAAAACAAAAACCAAACCACCTCTCATGTTATTGATGAGGCATCTGTCTTGGTATGTGTTTAGCGTCTGTAGTTATTATTTAAATAATAACAGCCCACAAAGTTTCAGACATTTATAATTCCTTATATTTCTGTATATATTATATAATATATATCTTTTTTTTTTTCAGGTCGAAAAGTTAAACACATTGGGGTACAAGGCCATAGTCTTCATTGCAAAGAAAACAAAGAAGCAAAAAACCTGGTCCGCACAAGTCCTCCAGCCAAAATGGCAGCTGTCAGACCATTCTAAAAAATGCCTTGACAGGATGAAGGCTCTATATGAAGTTTTAATTAATAGTAAGTGTGTTCGATTATTTAAAATCTTACTACAGTCAACATTAAAATAAATGTGGCACAGACACAGCAATTACAGTAGGGAATTGTCTTGGTAGCGGTGCCACAGGGCAAACCACAGTGGACCAAAAATAGCTATTCACCTGTTCATCAAATTTGGTCTTTGCTTTATCCAATAGGTTTTTCGGTAACACTTTATAATAATAGTTTGTCAGTCATTAATAAGTAACTATGCAGGAAGTAATGCAGGACTAATGAGTGTTACTACATTAACACTTCAGCTTCTACTATTAACTAATATAGAAACAAGCTTAACTAATCAGTAAGTACTATCAAATTTAGGAGATAGTTCCTTATTAAGTAAGCAATAATTACTTAATGAGATAGCCTAAGCCTCATAATTAACTGTTAACTAACTGACTAATTATAAAGAACATTATCGTGTGCCTGAGACATGATCAGTCATATGTTTTACTCTGAATGTAGTCATAAAATGCATCACTCATTACTCAAGTGTTACCTAGTCACTATGCAGGAACTACTAGTGATCTGGACCATTATTTTAAAGTGAAAAACATATTTTTTCTACTTTAAAATAATGGTCCAGATCACTAGTAGTCCTTGAAGAGTGACTAGGTAACACTTGAGTAATTAGTGATGCATTTTAAGACCATGTTGAGAGTAAAAAAAAGACTAATTGCTAACGTATCAAACACGTTAATGTTGTGGTTATTAATTTAATTAGTTATTTATAATTTGTCATAATTACCTATTAGTTCTTAATTATCTCATTAAGTAATTATAGATTACCTAATAATGAACTCTCTCCTAAATTTGATATTACTTACTGATTAGTTAAGCTTGTTTCTATATTAGCTGAAGTGTTAATGTAGTAATACTCTTTAGTCCTGCATTACTTCCTGCATAGTTACTTATTATTGATGGATCATTATTATAAAGTGTTACTGATTTTTCTTTTAGAGCTGCGACAATTATTTGATATTTGAGATTATTATACAATTAATCACCAACAATTTTGATAATTGTTTAATAAAAAATGCTCTGCTTTCAGAGTCTTACATTAGAATATATATATATATATATATATGTATGTGTATCATCTTTTAGATTATGAAAATAACTGTTGTTTGCAGACTTAGTTTCTTAGTTTGAGCCACATAGCTCACTGATTGTCTGCCATACATAGCAAAAGAGTCAACAGCAAGATGCATTGCTCAATTCAACTTCGATGCATTGCTCAATTCAACTTCAAAAAACTATAAACACATATCTCCACTTCACATAGGGTAATGAGATCCTACAATTTGCACCAGAGTACAAAATCAGCCTCACCTCAGTTTGATAGAGAGCATATAGTCCATAGGGCAGCATGTCTAGACAGAAGAATACAAAAGACAAATGTACTGGATGTTTCCTTATGGAGCACAGTCACTGCTTGAAAAAGGGGACATTTGTTCTTATTACAGGAGATAAATAATTTCCTCTTTTTGTACCATTTGTACAGGTTGTACTAACCAGTTGTCCACCACAAGTCCTCCTCCCATCCAGTCCACCATCCAGCTCACCACCAGTCCTCCCATCCAGCCCACCACCGGTCCTCCCATCCAGCCCACCACCGGTCCTCTTCCCATCCAGCCCACCACCGGTCCTCCCATCCAGCCCACCACCAGTCCTCTTCCCATCCAGCTCACCACCAGTCCTCTTCCCATCCAGCCCACCACCAGTCCTCCCATCCAGCCCACCACCGGTCCTCCCATCCAGCCCACCACCAGTCCTCTTCCCATCCAGCCCACCACCAGTCCTCTTCCCATCCAGCCCACCACCAGTCCTCTTCCCATCCAGCCCACCACCAGTCCTCTTCCCATCCAGCCCACCACCAGTCGTCCTCCCATCCAGCCCACCACCAGTCCTCTTCCCATCCAGCCCACCACCAGTCCTCTTCCCATCCAGCCCACCACCAGTCCTCTTCCCATCCAGCCCACCACCAGTCCTCTTCCCATCCAGCCCACCACCAGTCCTCTTCCCATCCAGCCCACCACCAGTCCTCTTCCCATCCAGCCCACCACCAGTCCTCTTCCCATCCAGCCCACCACCAGTCCTCTTCCCATCCAGCCCACCACCAGTCGTCCTCCCATCCAGCCCACCACCAGTCCTCTTCCCATCCAGCCCACCACCAGTCCTCCCATCCAGCCCACCACCGGTCCTCCCATCCAGCCCACCACCAGTCCTCTTCCCATCCAGCCCACCACCAGTCCTCTTCCCATCCAGCCCACCACCGGTCCTCCCATCCAGCCCACCACCAGTCCTCTTCCCATCCAGCCCACCACTAGTCCTCCCATCCAGCCCACCACCAGTCCTCTTCCCATCCAGCCCACCACCAGTCCTCTTCCCATCCAGCCCACCACCAGTCCTCTTCCCATCCAGCCCACCACCAGTCCTCTTCCCATCCAGCCCACCACCAGTCCTCTTCCCATCCAGCCCACCACCAGTCCTCTTCCCATCCAGCCCACCACCAGTCCTCTTCCCATCCAGCCCACCACCAGTCCTCTTCCCATCCAGCCCACCACCAGTCCTCTTCCCATCCAGCCCACCACCAGTCCTCTTCCCATCCAGCCCACCACCAGTCCTCTTCCCATCCAGCCCACCACCAGTCCTCTTCCCATCCAGCCCACCACCAGTCCTCTTCCCATCCAGCCCACCACCAGTCCTCTTCCCATCCAGCCCACCACCAGTCGTCCTCCCATCCAGCCCACCACCAGTCCTCTTCCCATCCAGCCCACCACCAGTCCTCCCATCCAGCCCACCACCGGTCCTCCCATCCAGCCCACCACCAGTCCTCTTCCCATCCAGCCCACCACTAGTCCTCCCATCCAGCCCACCACCGGTCCTCCCATCCAGCCCACCACAGAACCACCTCAGCAGAAACGCAGTAAGTTCTGCTGATATTTTCAAATAGCATATAAATCATGATTCAATTGCTAGTCGTGTATAAGAATAAAAATATATTATTTTTCATATATTTAATCAGGATATACTTTATAACCATGTTAAACATTTCATACGTCTCTCCTTCTTAAACTGAAATAATACTCTAAATGAAGAAATGTATTTAAATGTGAAAAAAAAAACAAGTGACTGATTAGTGTGAGGTGACTTCTGAGGTGTTATACAAGTAACTACTGTAATATGTAGGTCTGGATAACTTGCCTTTCAAATATTACTAAAGGGAAATATAACGTTTAAAAATTCATGACAGGATGATTGACAGATGTTGAAGCAAAAACTTTTGGCAAATGAACTACTGTTCAACCAGAACAGTTTCAATCTATGCAGGAACTGATGATTATGGAGAGTACTGTTGCACATCCAAAGTCTGCTGCAGGTGTTTGGTGCCTCATTCTTAGCTGTATAGAATTCACTTCAGTCTAAATTTGGCCCCTGAGGATCATACACACTCCTATTTCAGTGAAGTTCCTATATTCAATGAATATACAACAAAGACAAGATGTTTAATGTTCAAACTGAAAAGCTTTATTGTTTGTTTGCAAAGATACACTCATTTTGAATGTCATGGAGCATGGGTATGCCATGGACACCAACACACCCCCATGGCTTTTGAACTTAGCACTGTTAACAATCTGGGAGGTCCTCTTCCTTTTTATCCCGAGGAACACGACGTCCATGATTTCCATAAACTATTTTAAATGTGTACAGCACTCACAGCACTTGTAGTAGCGACAAACTGTGTTAACTGACAATTGTTTTCCAAGGTGTTCCTGAGCCCATGTTAATATCCTTTATAGTTGTGATTCCCACCATCACATAGCATCCCCAGAAGACTCAGTCATTCACAACCAAGGATGACTTGCTTGTGAATGAATCCTGGGATGCCCCTTTAATGCCCAATCATGACACTCATGTGTTTTTAATGAACCTGTTCACCGGTGGAATGTTCCAAACATTCCCAGTCTAGATCCTGTCCCTGTCCTGTTAATATAGGTTGAAAATGATTTGAAAATCATTGTATTGTGTTTTTATTTTCGTTTTACAGTTGACCCAGCTTAATTGGATTTGGGGTTTGTAAAACACATTGAATCAGATTGACAGAATCTTCATACTTAGTAAATCATTTTGTGAGACACTGTGCCCTGTCAGTGTGAATTGAAACATTATCAGTCTTGAAGACACATCTCCCATCAATATTAAAATTACAGGACAAAGGTGATGTGTGTAGGAGGAACTACATTCATTGTTTTTCCCCTCATCTTCCAGGCTTTTCCTTGAATTGATCACCTGTTTGTACATCTTTCTATAACCCTTAGTAGAGTGAATAAGTGACCACACAGCATATGGTTGAACAGTGTCCATGTATTTCAATGAGTGCCCTGCAAATATCTTTCCAATTGTAATGTGACATTATATATTTGTTATTGGAATAAAGGTATTTAGACCAGTATTCATTGTAATAACAGCTCTTCACAGATAAATTTCTTTAATCTCAACAGATATGTCTGCAAAAAACAAAAAGAAGCAGAAGAATTCTGCAGCCTCAGACAAAAGGAAGAAACTGAGGGGGATACAATCACCCAAAGGTTATCAAGCTTTACTAGTTTTACATTTCACCATTTCAAATCAGACTTCAAATACAGTGATTCTTTTGCCTTAGCCAGATATACTTAGGTCATAAATATATCATGTGTAGCCTGTCAAATTATTATTTTTATATATATTGATGATGTATGAGGTCAAACTCATGTACTTTTTTTTTTGCTCTTTCAGATTGTAACCACGGAATCCTTGAAAAGGAGCCTTACTACCCAGTGAAGAGGGTGATCCGCTGCAAAATGCAGAAGGTTAGCTTTAGAGTAATTTATAAAAGTTATAGATGTACTCTGTAGTCGGTGGAATTGCAGCACCACATCTGGAAACCCCTTAACCCCCCAACTTTGATGTTTTTACAGGGGATTCAAATGAAGCTCGTGGAATGGGAGCCCTGTTCACTTTGGTATGTACAATTTATCATATCATATTCCATATTGATTGGAATAGCCTAATTCTTAGTTCTTCAAAACAAAGTAATAGCCTTGGCTTGTATTTGTGGGCGGCTGTGGCTCAGTGTGTCAAAGGCTACGTTCACACTGCAGGCTGAAACGACCTAATTCCGATTTTTTTGCCCCTATGCGACCTGTATCTGATTTTTTCATGACAGTCTGAACGACACAGATCTGATCTTTTCAAATGCGACCCAGGCCAATTGGGTATGTGGTCCAAATCCGATATGTATCCGATCTTTTGAAATGCAACTGCAATCTGAACGACCAGGTCACATATATCCAACACACACGTCATTGCACGCACCTGTAGCTCGCCGATACACTCCAACTCCAACGCGTTTCTGCACTGTTATGGGCCGCCGCAGACGTGTCTCTTCCCGTGACAGAGTTGATCAAAGGCGCTCACAAACATAATCGAAGGTGGATCTGGTCATTCGGAAGTTACTGATGAATTCTGTATCAGTGAAGCCACTCACATCAGTATCCCACCACTCCTGGCTGCGACACCGCACCCACACGTTTCTCTGTTTAATTTTCTTCTTAAAACGAGAAGATTGTAAGTGTGCTGGCTCTGTTGTGAAAATAACTTTAATATTGCTAAACGAGCTCCACTGTCGACATCCATTTAGCTACTTCCGCAAACAACAAGTGACGTTGTTGACCGTTGAGTACTCTTCTGCGCATGCGGGTCACTTCTGGGTCATTTCGCGTTCACACAGGAGATCACAAAAGGTCGCATTTAATTGGAAATGTGAACGGCCTTGTAAAAAAATCAATTTTTAAAAAAAAATCCGAATTGAACATTAAGACCTGCAGTGTGAACGTAGCCAAAGTGTCCTTCGGGAAGACACTGAACCCACACTTTCCCCCCAGTGTGTCATTGGGTGTGTGAATACGTGGGAATCCAATCTCCAAAGCCTGTCTGCAAACAGTTCTGTATGAATGTGTCTGTAAAAGGGTGGTAGTGATGAAAATTGTAAAAGTACTTTGAGAGGTCCCAGAAAGTATAAAAGGTCTTTTACAATGGATACCTTCAGAGCAGAGGTATATGATTTCAAATAAATGGCTAGACCATAGGTAATGCAGATTCAAACCTTAACCAAAATATTACCATAGGCAGGCAATTGACTGTTATCAGGCTACTGTAAGTTTATAAACCTACTGAATGAAGGGGTGGCTTGCTGCTCCTCATTGCCCTTAACCTTGTCATGATTGTTTTGAATTAAATTCATGGCTGATGTAAAGACCTAAATTAATAACAATCTCTTTTAATTACAGTGGGAAAACTTGGCCGACACAGTGGGTGACGGAGGAGAACACCAAGAATGAATAAATCCCAATCCCATTCAATCCCATTGTTGTTTTCTATAAGCTATGTATGTTGTTATACAGTAACGTTATATTAAAAATTGTTCAAAAGCCTGAAAGTCTCCCACTTTGTAGAAAACCAGAGAACACATGCTGTGTTTGTAAAAAGCTTGACAGATCATCTCTCTCCTTCATAGATAGATAGATAGATAGATAGATAGATAGATAGATAGCGCATTACCGCCACCTACTGTGAACTTGATCCAGGAACTCTACAACTACGATTACAATCTCTACTACTACAATTCTACAACTGGTCTTGCTGCTGCTGGATATATATCTCGCGTCTATAGCAACCAAAACGTTTCAGTTTCACATTATTCAGGCGAGATCTGAAAAATATTCGCAACAACGAGCAAGCGAGTGATTATGTACTGAGTGAATATTATGAAAATAAAATAGATATTTATCGCTAGAAATGAAATCAAAACTTATTTTTATGCAGAAACTAAGTCAAAATATGCCAATAGTCCATGTTATAGCAAACGTTTCAGTTTCACATTATTCTGGCGACATCTAAAAAATATTCGCAATAACGAGCAAACAGGTGATGTACACTCACTGAGTGGATATTATGAAAATAAAATATATATTTCTCGCTAGAAATGTAATCAAAACTTATTTTTATGCAGAAACTAAGTCAAAATATGCCGATAGCAGCGTCGATGTTATAGCAACCAAAACGTAACAGTTTCACATTCTGGCGAGATCTGCAAAATCTCAATAACGAGCAAACAGGTGATTACACTGAGTGGATATTATGAAAATAAAATATATATTTCTCGCTAGAAATGTAATCAAAACTTATTTTTATGCAGAAACTTAAGTCAAATAGCAGCGTCGATGTAATAGCAACCAAAACGTAACAGTTTCACATTATTCTGGCGAGATCTGAAAAATATTCTCAATAACGAGCAAACAGGTGATTATGTACACTCACTGAGTGGATATTATGAAAATAAAATATATATTTCTCGCTAGAAATGTAACCAAAACTTATTTTTATGCAGAAACTAACTCAAAATACAGTTTTTTTCACTAAACATGAAAGAAATGTCCGCCATGTTTTTGGTTCTCACAGCCGGAATCTTGAAAGTCACGTGACTCTGACGGAAAACAATAGGAGAAGACTAAGCCAAAAAAATGTAACATTCATACAATTTAAGGGCCATTATTGTAACCCCTCTACGTTTTGCACTTTGGACCAACGTAGTCAGGGTACATTTTTATATGAGACTGGGTTGGATCCAAAGTAACTAGTAACTAACTACTTGAGTAGTTTTTTCATTGGATACTTTTTTACTCTTACTCAAGTAACTTTTAAGATTATTACTTTTACTTTTACTTTGAGTAAATATTTCTATAAGTACTTGTACTTTTACTTGAGTAAAGTTTTTGGATCCTCTACCCACCTCTGACTACATTTAAACTAATACAATACAACTTGTGTGTGCAAAATCCAGAATCACATGAATGTGCAGCATTTTGTACAAATAGAGACATACGTAGTTGTTAATACAAAACCTCGATTTTGTATTAATGTAGCTCAGAATTTGCGTATGCAACAAGTAAGATGTGCAATTGTGGATGAGGTGACGCGTGCATTCATTGACTCGTTTCTGAGTCGATCCTATTTGATTCATTTGGATTTTGAGACTTTCATTTCGCTGGTTTAGCCTTGCACAATCCACACACACTGTCTGAGAAAACCTGCTACCACTAGATGGCAGTATTCTGCTAAAACAGACGACGGCAGCGTAATCGAGGGATCTTCCCCATTTACGCTTAATGTGAGTGAAATTGAAGCACCAAATTTAGTACACAATGTAGGCCTACCTTATTAATAAAGTATACTTTGTATATCAGATATGGGTGTTGTTCATAATCTGATTTAATCTGTTTGCCTATACAAAGTATACTTTATTAATAAGGTAGGTGTTAATTAACTCTGTGTTAATTTAACACTGGGGATTTTGCTGTGTATAGCGCCCCAGCCCATTCCACCAAGGTGGATATTGTCTGGCTGAGGGCCCGCGCTGTGACTGTACTGCAGTTCCTGCATCAACCCCGGCTCAGAACTACCCTCGTGCTGCTCTTTTAGTGTTTTGGCCTGGTGGACTTGCAGAAAGGCCGTAGCATGCAAGGCAGAGGCAGCCTGTCCAAACTAGTTATCCTAGCCCACAGTGAAAACTAATCCCATGCTTCCTAATGATATCTACCAAGGGTAGCATGTACAGAGTGAACAGCATTGGTCCTAGTACTGAGCCTTGTGGTTCTCCATACTGGACTTTTGATCGATATTACATCTCTTCGTTTACTACTACAACCTGATAAAATCATATAAGTTAGATTTAAACCATGCTAATGCAATTCCACTAATGTCAACATAATTTTCGAGTCTATTCAATAGAATGCTGTGGTCGATGGTGTCAAATGCAGCACTAAGATCGAGTAACACTAGAGAGATACAACCACGATCCGATGATAAGAGCAAATCATTTGTGACTCTAATGAGAGCAGTCTCAGTACTATGATATGGTCTAAATCCTGACTGGAAATCCTCAGAGATATCATGTCTTTCTAAAAAGGAACATAGTTGTGAGGATATTGCCTTTTCTAGTATCGAGCACCACCAATTTCCAATATCCAATTTTTCTTGTATTCGAGATCGGCCTGTAATTGACTAAATCTCTAGGATCAAGTTGCGTTTTCTTAATAAGAGGTTTAAAGGTGGGATCAGTAGTTTTTTAAATATGCTGTTTGGATGTGAAAGGGGGGTTAAAATTGCCCCGTCAGAGACCCAGGACCAGATATGATGAAAGAAGACCAGGAGTTAGGATTTTTTTTTAAATGAAGAAAAATGTACTGAAAAATAGTTTGTGCTTTTATCAGCAGAAGTCAGTTTCAAGACTCACACAGGAGTTCGTAGGCCGTCCCCCTTACTGTTACAAAGATCAAAGCAGTTATACCATTTCCAAGGTCTAAGCTACGTCATTGCATTAGGTGGCTAATTCTGATTGGCTAAGAGCCCATAAAATCTAAACAATTTTCCACACAGGATTGATAAGAGAACTTGTGACCATAAGTCAAGATAGTTGTCGCACGATTCCTAGATTTAGGTCTGCGTTGACCTCGGAGGTCGTCAGAGGTGTCTTCGGGTCTGCTGTTGAATGCCAAAGTGTCCCATAGATATTAAAGGACCTGCAGAACACATTGCAGCTTCTCCAAGGTTGGATTTGGCCAGGCTCTAACTATAGACAGGAGATTCGTCTCAAAACATCAAGATAATACAGGTCCTTCTCAAAAAATTAGCATACAGTACATTGAAGCAGCAGTGGATTCCAATATCCACACCCTTCAGATGTTAGTCGGTCCGACACAACAACAAACATGTCAGCCAATCAGCATTAGTGGACGTATGACGGCAGAGGAGAGAGAACAAGCAAGAGGGAGATTTGAACTGGAGAAAGACGGCAGAAATAGAGATGAGACATAATACAAATGAGAAAATCTCAGACAAAATCGCTGAAAAATAAAGGGTTACAGTATGTCTGGTCAAGAGCTTTAGGACCCGTGTTAATATTAGAAAAGCTTTCCAGCACTGGAGAGAGAGAAGAGGGAAGGCCTGAAAACAGATGCGGATGTTGCTTTGATTCGGGTCCACATGTGAGTAACACTGGGTTTGAGTGTCATTGTGTGTCTGGAGCTGCTGTGCTGTTGGCAACTAACAAATAACTCTTGTTTGTAATTACTATTGAGTACTGTACGTTATTTTTTTGTGCTTCCTTATCATTCGTTTATCATCTGCGCTTTATTTTTCGTGAAGCATTATTCTGTTGCACTTCTGTATGAACAGACATCCACTCTTGGATTGCATGTGTAACGGAGGCCAGTTAGTGAAAGTGGTGCTGACAACTGCTTGTGAATGCGGTGTTTAGCGTCATTGTTAGTGTACTTGACTCACTTGCCAGGGCGAGGGATCGGGGTCCGAGACCGACTTGGAGCAGGGCTGTTAGGATTGGAGTGTGAGTTTTGGAGGCGGAGCAATGAAGAAGGGGTGTGTTTGTTTGGGTTGATTTCAAATATCAACATTGGCCAACAGCATATTTCAAAAACTACTGATTCCACCTTTAATATTAGCCAGCTTAAACGTTTTTGGTACACATTCTAGTGACAAAGAAGAATTAATTATATTTAAGGGATAGTTCACTTTGAAATTAATTTTTGGTATGTTTTAGCTTACCTCAAGGGCATCCAAGATGTAGGTGTCTTTGTTTCCACAGTAGTTTCAATTTTGATATTTTTAGGTCAAACCGTTCTTGTCTGTCAGTCATATAATGCAGGTCTATGGTCACCACCTCAAAGAGCATGCACAGAGAAGTCCAAATTGAACATGATTTAATGACTCGTAAATGTAAGTACACATTGATGGTCTAAGACACGAAACGAGCGGTTTGTGTGAGAAAACGAACAGTATTTATATCGTTTTTACCTCTTGTAACCACAGCCACGTACAAGTGATCTGAGGGTGCGGGCGCTTCGGTCTGCGCAAGTGCCGGAAGTGATCTCTCGCGTGTGTACGTCACTCATTTTTACACAGAATAGAGATTGTAGGTAAGACGGCTAATTAAAATGGTACTAAATTGCGCTTATCTCGGATGTTTAAACCGTCGTAAAAGAAAACAATTACGTATGCTCGCGCGAACTCATCCGAGAGATCACTTCAGGCGCTTTCTGTCGCTTGCGCAGACCGAAGCGCCCGCGCCCTCAGATCACTTGTACGTGGCTGTGGT
This sequence comes from Rhinichthys klamathensis goyatoka, assembly GCF_029890125.1. NCBI lineage: Eukaryota > Metazoa > Chordata > Actinopteri > Cypriniformes > Leuciscidae > Rhinichthys > Rhinichthys klamathensis. Next base: position 247,660 of record NW_026606967.1, read on the forward strand.
TACAAGAGGTAAAAACGATATAAATACTGTTCGTTTTCTCACACAAACCGCTCGTTTCGTGTCTTAGGCCATCTTATGTATGTTGTTTTTTTGGTGTGTAGAGACAAATAGATCAAGATGTTCGGTCAACCGGTTAATTAGTTAATTAATTATTAAAAAGTAGTGGAGATGGGGTAAGATTGAATAAGCTTATGCTTCTTCCTACTCCTTTTCGGACATGTATAAGTTAAAATAGTTTTTTATGCTATTAATTTTTTATTTATTTTTATCATTGTTACTGATTTTGTTGTTGTTGTTGTTGTTGTTGTTGTTGTTTGTAGTTTTTTTTTATATATTTTTATTTTTTATTTTTTACATGTTCGAAATAAAAGCTCTTCATTCATTCATTCATTCATCAATGTGTACTTACATTTACGAGTCATTAAATCATGTTCAATTTGGACTTCTCTGTGCATGCTCTTTGAGGTGGAGACCATAGACCTGCATTTTATGACTGACAGACAAGAACAGTTTGACCTAAAAATATCAAAATTGAAACTATTGCGGAAACAAAGACACCTACATCTTGGATGCCCTTTAGGTAAGCTAAAACATACCAAAAATTAATTTCAAAGTGAACTATCCCTTTAAGGATAGCATCTCTTTCAGTAGCTTAGTCGGTATAGGGTCTAACATACATGTTGTTGATTTAGATGATTTAACGAGTTTAGACAATTATTCCTCTCCTATTGCAACAAATAAATAATTTTGTATTACGTTTGAGCTCATGTTGCCTGGCTACCAGTTTCTTTGAAACTGTTGATTTGTCAAACATGCAATGGCAAGTTTCTCATTTACTCCTGATAATAAGTCATCTGAGGTTATTCATTACAGCTACAGTAAACTCTGAAGACCAATTATAGCCATTATGGTTTGCTGTTGAGTAAATGTGCACCTCTGGGTGCTGTTAACACCTGTGTTATGCAGAGATGATCTATTCATTAGAGGTGTGAAAGCAACACATCTAAACACACAGTGAATGCACTGATGCAATAGCTGCTGCTCATTATTCAGGGATCAGTTACATAATATTTTGTTTTGATGTATTTTAAAAGTAAATGAAGTAGAACTTTTATTCGACAAGTAGATATACAAAAAAATCCTCTCGGTGCAGGTGCCAACAGTACAGAGAAACACATTACCTATACCTTAGAAATGTTGGCCCATATTGATAGGATAGCATCTTGCAGTTGATGGAGATTTGTGGGATGCACATCCAGGGCCCGAAGCTCCCGTTCCACCACATCCCAAAGATGCTCTATTGGGTTGAGATCTGGTGACTGTGGGGGCCATTTTAGTACAGTGAACATTGTCATGTTCAAGAAACCAATTTGAAATGATTCGAGCTTTGTGACATGGTGCATTATCCTGCTAGAAGTAGCCATCAGAGGATGGGTACAGGGTGGCCATAAAGGGATGGACATGGTCAGAAACAATGCTCAGGTAGGCCCTGGCATTTAAACGATGCCCAATTGGCACTAAGGGGCCTAAAGTGTGCCAAGAAAACATCCCCCACACCATTACACCACCACCACCAGCCTGCACAGTGGTAACTGTAGTTATATGTGATGGGTGGGATCGCTACTGAGTGAGCCACGCCCCAAGCGGGGTTTTTGTACTCTGCGAGTGAGCAATAAAGTGCAGTTATGTACCTGCTAGGCTGTGTGATCGCTGTCTCGGCTCATTCACAAACACAACATGGTGTCAGAAGCGGCTAGAACAGTCTCCAACGAACGATAAGCTGTTGAATAAGCCCATAAGCACTGCTGGAAGAGAAACGCTACAGTAGGACTGTAGATTACAACGTTTTTCCAATGGAAAAACATAAGGAAAGACCGCAAGCGGATCAGCACACGCTCAACCACCGCACCGTAAGTTAAGAGCGGGGGAGGGGTATGGTTACCAGGCAACCTGGGTGCAGGCAGAAAGGCCCACAGAAGCGTATTGTGATTCATAAAAGTTGAATAAAGCGCTCAAGTTTGAAAAGAGCTTCAAGAAGAAACAAAAAAAAATACAATAAAAATCTACAAAGCAAATGGAGGAATCACCAGCACCCACAACCTCGTATCAAATCCGACCTCCTGATCCATTCGATTTTACAAAGCCAAACGACTTTGAAAGATGGCTCAGACGATTTGAAAGGTTCAGAGTTGCAAGTAATCTTGCACAAGCATCAGATTTGCACCAAGTTAATACACTGATTTATTGCATGGGAGACAAAGCTGATGACATTTTGTGCGGATTAGCCATGACTACAGAAGAGCGTGGAAATTATGAAACTGTGCAGAATAAATTCAAGGAATACTTCACTGGCAAAATAAATGTGATCTATGAGAGAGCAAAGTTTAACTCCAGGAAACAAGAGCCAGATGAACCAGTTAATGATTTTATCACTGCACTGTATTCATTGTCGGAATGCTGTGCTTTTGGACCTCTGAGAGATGAACTTATTAGAGACAGAATTGTCGTCGGATTAAAAGACATCAAACTCTCAGAGCGCCTGCAATTACATGCAAACCTAACTTTGGAAAAAGCCATAGCTATGGCCAGGCAAAGCGAAGCAGTGAGAAAACAGCAAGCAGAACTTAGGCAGGAAGAAGACGAAGACCTAAAGTTAGACGCTGTACACAAAGAGATGTACAGGCAGGATTCAACCAAAAAGCCAAAGTCAGGAAAAGGTGGGAACTGGCAAAATTTCCAGAAGAACCGTAAAGAGAAACCAAAGAAATCAAGCTGCATGAGATGTGGAAAATCACCATACCATGTAAAGGATCTCTGCCCAGCCAAAGAAGCTGTCTGTCATCAGTGCAATAGGACAGGGCACTAGATGAGCCAATGCCATTCAAAGACTGTGCTTCATGAGGTTAAAGAGGACTGTGATGAAGGGCAAGCATTCCTCGGAGCCGTAGATTCAAATACTCAAGGCTGGTGCACAACCGTTCAGATCTTGGAGCGACCGGTGAAAATGAAAATGGACACTGGGGCAGACGTCACAGCAATACCTGAATCCATCTTTGTGCTGCTGGCTTCAAATAAAAACACAGGTCTTAAGAAAACACGCAAAGTACTGATGGGACCAGGAAAGAATGTATTGGAGGTGAAAGGAGTATTCTCTACCACCATCTCGAAAAATGAGAAAAATATAGAGGAAGACATCTATGTGGTCAAAAATCTCTTCACACCACTTCTGGGCAGACATGCCATTGAAAAGCTTAACCTTATCACAAGACTGGATAACATCACAGAATGCCAGTGGCAAGAGAAATATCCAGAGCTTTTCACAGGCTTAGGTGAGCTGAAAGAGGAATACTGTATTAAGTTACAGCCCAATGCAACACCTTATTCTGTAAATGTAGCCAGAAGGATCCCAGTGCCCTTAATGGAGAAAGTCAAAGAGGAGTTATCCAGGATGGTGAAGCAGGACATCATCAAGAAAGTCGAAGGACCTAGTGACTGGTGTTCTGGTATGGTTCCGGTTCTTAAGCCTGATGACTAGGGGTGTGACGAGATCTCGCGAGACTAAATATGACGAGATTTCTCGTCGAGTGAAAAAGCTGTCTCGCGATATCGCCATGAATATTTCACCGCTACACTCACATTCGCCTAAACTATCGTTTTGTTGTTTTTATAAAAAAAAATAAAAACCATTATAAACTAATGTGAAAGTCTGCTCTGCTCATCCAGCACGAGTTGCTGTTGCAATCAGTGCAGCACGAATCCCAGTTCACTGATCGCGTGACGATGGCGGAGCGGAGGATTCATTGCGCAACAGACTAAACGTCTGATAAATGTCTTATCTTCTAGAATATGCGCGCTCAGCACCGCTGCTCCCTATACGCGCGGTCACGAATTTGTAAGTGAAAGTAAAACACAAGCTCCCTGATGTGCATTGCGCACAAATTAGGCTGCATACATACAATAGTCCGTCTCCCAATACCCATCTCTGGACTGTTTATTTGCGGCTATGGTCTCTGTTTGCACTGCGAATATTGAGAGAGCACTGTAACGTATAAAGGACAACAGACAAGGGAGGCTCCGTTTCTGAACTTATAATCGGAACGCTGTAGAGACAAACGCACCAGCCTCGTTTCTCTCTACCCGGCCTTTTCCGAACTCACTGCATTAACCCTATAACTGCCGGTGCAAAATAAAACAGCAATTTCACAACAATTATAAAGAGTCTGTGTGCTAACTTTGAATATGGTTGCACTTATTGTTTGCACTTAATAAGACTAAGAGAAAACTGTTATTTATTTTTGTTATTTATACTGTTTTTATTTCTCTGTTAAATGTATGTAACGGAGTTCAGTTAGGAGGTCACACACAGCCTCAATCAGAAGTTCTGAAAGCTCTTACATGTACAGTAAGGTCTGAAGAGACTAATGTGAAATCATACAGGAGAAAAGCCAGTCAATAAAAACCTTTTACAGTGCTTGAATATTGTTTTCTTTCAATGCATTTGATAATTCATACTCATAAAGTAGACCTGAAATGACATGCATTAGAAGATTATTAGTTAAAACATTGAAAAATGCACCTGCATACTATTTTTCCAGTCATGAATTTTGTCATTGAGGATTTCTGAAAAATTGTGCAAAAATCTCGTCTCGTCTCGTTCTCGTGAACCCAATCTCGTGTCTCGTCTCGTCTCGTGAGATAAGTGTCTCGTCACACCCCTACTGATGACACAGTGAGAATTTGTGTTGACCTGACTAAATTAAACAGTGTGGTTAGACGAGAGAAGTTTATTTTGCCCTCAGTAGACCACACATTAGGCCAGTTAGGGGGAGCAAAAATCTTCACCAAAATAGATGCCAATTCTGGATTTTGGCAGATCCGTTTGGCTGAAGAGTCTCAACAATTGACTACCTTCATTACGCCATTTGGGCGCTATTATTTTAAGAGACTTCCATTTGGGATTTCCAGTGCTCCAGAGCTGTTTCAGATGAGGATGTGTCAGATTTTGGAGGGACTGGATGGAGTCACATGCCACATGGACGACATCCTTATATATGGAAGGTCTCCAGAGGAACATGACATCAGACTCGACGCAGCATTAAAGAGGGTGCAGAGAGCTGGCCTGACGCTGAACAAAAAAAAGTGTGAATTTGCAAAAACTGAAGTCAAGTTCCTAGGCCACAAGCTGTCCTCAGCTGGATTACAGCCCGACCCAGACAAACTGGCTGCGGTTCAAAATATGCGTGAGCCTAACAATGTGTCCGAGGTACGCAGCTTTCTTGGAATGATGAACCAATTGGGGAAGTTCATTCCAGACCTGGCAGAGAAAACAAAGCCCTTGCGAGACCTCCTCTCACAAAGAAGTCTGTGGTCCTGGGACGCACCACAGCAGGAGTCATTCACATTGCTAAAAAAAGAGCTGATCACAATGCCAACTTTAGCACTCTTCGATCCAAGCAAGGCAAAATGTTATGATAAAGGATGTTTATTAAAGCAATAATTTTATTTTATGTTATAGAAGTATGGCATAGTATTTGTTAAAATGGTTATGTTTATTATGCCAGAACAGTAACATTCTTGGATTTACTAAGTTCATTGTTTGGGGAAAGGGAAGATGTAGTGATATGTGATGGGTGGGATCGCTACTGAGTGAGCCACTCCCCAAGCGGGGTTTTTGTACTCTGCGAGTGAGCAATAAAGTGCAGTTATGTACCTGCTAGGCTGTGTGATCGCTGTCTCGGCTCATTCACGAACACAACAGTAACAAGGCATGATGGATCCATGTTCTCATTCTGTTTACGCCAAATTCTGACTCTACCATCTGAATGTCTCAACAGAAACCGAGACTCATCAGACCAGGCAACATTTTTCCAGTCTTCAACTGTCCAATTTTGGTGAGCTCTTGCAAATTGTAGCCTCTTTTTCCTATTTGTAGTGGAGATGAGTGGTACCCGGTGGAGTCTTCTGCTGTTGTAGCCCATCCGCCTCAAGGTTGTGCGTGTTGTGGCTTCACAAATGCTTTGCTGCATACCTCGGTTGTAACGAGTGGTTATTTCAGTCAAAGTTGCTCTTCTATCAGCTTGAATCAGTCGGCCCATTCTCCTCTGACCTCTAGCATCAACAAGGCATTTTCGCCCACAGGACTGCCGCATACTGGATGTTTTTCCCTTTTCACACCATTCTTTGTAAACCCTAGAAATGGTTGTGCGTGAAAATCCCAGTAACTGAGCAGATTGTGAAATACTCAGACCGGCCCGTCTGGCACCAACAACCATGCCTCGCTCAAAATTGCTTAAATCACCTTTCTTTCCCATTCTGACATTCAGTTTGGAGTTCAGGAGAACTCATAATAAAATATACTACAAAAAGACTTATTAAGTCGAAATAACGAGATATTATGTTGTAAGACTGAAGAAAACTGGTTGAAGCTGGAAATTAACATTTGGCTTTGTAAGACTGTAGAACTGGTTGGAGACACTGTCTTGACCACATGGTCTATTGAAACAAAGGAACTTGCTGAAATAGCATTCGACCTCCCCCTCACGCAGTCTCACCTGATTTACATTTCATTCCCTCACCCAGTAACAGCTAAAACTCACATAAGAATATATATATGGTTTAATGTGAATGATTATCATTGAGTATTGTGTTTAGTATCATGAACAGTAAATTTCCACTGTGAACACAGGTTTACATATGAAATGAGGTCTGGCTATTTAATGGAATGCAGCAAGGGACCGTGGCTCTTTCTGTATCTCAGATCGGCCCGTGGAGGCTGAGTCGCCGAGACTCAGCATTCATGTATTTCATGTCGGGTAAAAGATTTCCTCTTTGTTCTAGAACATTTGATGATTTGCATTGATTATCTTTCAATTGATTATGGAATTGTTATAATACATTTACCTGACATAATAAATTGTTATATTTGATTATTCTAACAGACTTTGACATTATTTTCATTGGAGTTAAAAGGAATAGTCAAACAATAACGTATACTTAATGATGCACAGATATCATTGAAAAACACTTTCATTTTATGGAGTCAGATGAAACGAGTTAATACATAAGATAAAATGTATTATTTAATTAAAAATCCCTTTGCCATCGGAAGAGACGGAACACTGCGTGAGACCTTCACCGCTAATTTGAATGCCGCCATTGGGTCAAATTAGACGGACTTACAATGTCGTTATAACGAGATATGTCGTAATAACGAGATATTATGTCGTAATAACGAGATATTATGTCAAAATAACGAGATAAGTTTTCTTTCTTTTTTTTTCTCACCTTGCGGTTCAGGGCTTCCGTATAAATGAAAGTCAAAAGCACATTTTTAGTCACACCTGGAAACAAATCCTGTTCAAATAGGTTATATGGGCCATTCTATAGAATTGGTTCAAAGTTAGAGTTGGATACATCTTGAAAAGAAAATTGTCTTTTTCCATAAATCTCTTATAAAGTATTATTTTTTAAAGTAGGCCAATACATTTTATCATACATATTTCAAAGTTAAGGATTCATTATTTTGATATAGCCTAGCTTGCATTGGAACAAACACTATAACATTTGATTAGTTTATTTTTGACAAAACTATATATTTAACATATGAGCAGAAACTGTCTAACAAAAGCTTATTTGATGTCTATTTTAGAGTAAAAACTTTAAAATCTATCCAAAACTAGTCAACGAAATGTTGTCATTACAGACACTATTCTATATCGCGATTAGAACAAATCTCAGTAGGCTATAGCAATATAGTTTGGATGTGTTCATGTAAAAATAACGTTTACTAATGTAGGAGCGAGAGTGAATGAACGCACAGATGCGATGGACATCTGTAGTAAACAACATCGCGCGCGCGTCTGTGCCATTCATTCATTCACACACAGACACGCAATTCATATTTTAAACAGTCTTTGTGCAGTTTACAGACACTATTCAATAACGCGATTAGAACAAAGCACTTAAGAATAAATGATTTACAACATCAGCTGAATCTGTGCTCCTCGAAATGAAACTACCAGCACTTCTGATGTAACTTTTCCAGGATTATTACGATAGTATTATTCCTCACAGCGCAGCAAGACGAGGTGAAGTACAAGATTCTTATTAAACTGGATGTTTTATCCAGCTGATGTGGGCGTTTTCATGGCTTGCCTCAACATTTGCGTTTGAATAGCGCGCGCTCTCAGTGGGCGTGTCACATTAACACGTAATACGCTATAATTAGCTGAAAGGAAAAAGACTGACATCTCTCTCTTTTCATACAGATTACATAAACTGAGAATATTTATTTTTTATGTAAATTACTTCATTTAAAAGAAGAGAATTTCAGCTTCATAACGAAAAATCTTTCGTGCCTGTGTGACAAGTACTTAGTTACAGTTCATTTTCGGACGCGTTTCAGAATGAACTTCACTGACAGAGAGAAGGCAAAATTCGCATCATGTTTATTTTTCTTTATTTGACAAAAAGCAGAACACTTTGTTTTTATTGTGAGTATCCACAAAAAAAAATAGACACTTAACAGGATCTAATGATGTACAACACGTATATGTAAGATCAAAATCAACAGAGTAATTTGAGTCTCTTTTGCACTGATAAGGAAAAAAGTGAGCTCGTCGCGCCGGCACGATAGCCGACCCCAGAGGGTTAAAGTGAATGAGCACACAGCTGTATTCAAAATAGATACAGGGGCAGATGTAACAGTGCTAGCTGAAGATGTATTTCAGAAGGGGCAGTTTCCAGAGCTAGAGAGAGCAAAGAAAGTGCTGCAGGGTCCAGGTCTGACGCCCATCACGGTGAAGGGGAAGTTCACAGCTACCATAGAAAAAGACAGTAAAAGTACCACACAGGAAGTGTATGTAGTCCCGGGTCTGAAGTTTAACCTACTGGGACGTCCAGCTATCCAGGCATTAGGGCTAGTGGCTAGAGTAGACACAGTGGCGCTGGACTCAGTAGAGAGAGTCAAGGAGCAGATGCCAAACCATTCTCCATATCTACCCCAAGACGAATCCCGCTGCCTCTCATGTTTAAAGTAAAAAAAGAACTCGCACATATGGAAGAGATGGGGGTGATCTCAAGGGTTGAACAACCTACAGACTGGTGCACCGGAATGGTCACTGTACTGTAACACCTCCCTTAATTTAAGATGATACATCTGAGGGGTTCAACAGAATTCGACTGGTACTGATAATAAAACCACTTCATCAAACAAATACTTTTCTATTTCATTTTATTCCCAAGTGCACAACAAACAATCAACATAAACAATCGAGCAGTCTTTGTCTTTGAGCATCCAGGAGAGTCAATAATAACTTAAACTTATCCTGATTAATCAGAGTTAGATGAATAAGCCGATGATGAATATGAGATGATTGAGATCCAAACAGTTATTTGAGAGAGATGCAATGTTATATTCCTGTAATCCCAATGAGTGTGAAATGGAGATAAGCAGCCTTGTAGATCTGTAGCATCAAACCCACATTGCTTATGGAAAAACAAGTTGTAAATAGTGATCAGATAAGAAGACCTCATGCAGCATTGACCAACAAAGGTATCAAACAACCTCCAACCAAATTGTCCAAACTGTCCAAAAAGTCCTTTCTATAAAAGAAAGCAAATAGCTCACATTAGCCTTTGTAATTTCCAATACATCACATATCAAACAGTTATTAAACACCATATACTCACGTTTGAGCGTAAACTTAAACAGTTCTCAAACAGGACTTATGAGAAAGGTAGTCAGTCATGAGTTCAACCGTGGGGTTTCCCTCTACCAAAACACAACTCACTTGCTTGTCTGATATCGGGGTTATATCCTGTAATCAATTAACTCTAGCGCCCTCAAGCGGCTGCTAGTGGTAACACATGCATCATCCTCAAGAAAACAATGAAAAACAATATACAAAACCAAGTAACGTTTTATACTGTTACAGTACCAAAGCCAGGCAAAGATGAGGTGCGCATCTTCGTGGATCTGACCAAATTGAACGAGTCAGTCAAGAGGGAGAGACACATGCTCCCGTCAGTCGAACACACACTTGGACAGCTAGATGGCGCCAACGTATTCTCAAAAATGTATGCAAACTCAGGGTTTTGGCAAATCCCCCTTGCCAAGGAGTCCGCCCTCTTCACAACATTCCTCACTCCCTTTGGGAGGTTTTGCTTTAACCGGCTCTGCTTCGGCATATCCTCGGCACCTGAACACTACCAGAAGAGAATGTCCCAGACACTGGACGGACTTGACGGTGTCCTATGCCAAATGGACGAAATGCTTGTGTACGGAGACACACAGGCCCGGCACGACACACGACTGCTTGCAGTGCTGGGGAGGCTGCAGGAAGCAGGCGTCACGCTGAGAGGTGAGAAATGTGAATTCTCAAAAAGCCATGTCAAATTTCTCGGACAGATCATAGATGCAGTCGGCGTGAGAGCAGATCCAAACAAAGTGAGGGCAGTGACACACATGGAGGAGCCTGAGGACGTGAGTGGAGTGAGACGATTCCTCGGAATGGTGAATCACCTGGGAAAGTACTTACCTCATCTGGCAGAAAAGACACAGCCACTCCGGGACTTGTTAAAGAAGCAAAACATGTTTCAGTGGGGGTATGATCAACAAAGAGCATTCAACAGCATTAAAGAGGAGCTGAGCACGCCACCAGGGCTGGCGCTCTACAACGCAAAAGCGGAGACGGTTGTCTCAGCTGACACGTCATCATTTGGACTGGGAGCCGTGCTTCTCCAGAGACAGGAGGATGGCCACCTCAAGCCAGTCGCATATAGCTCTCGAGCACTCACAGACACTGAGAAAAGGTACGCACAGATTGAGAAAGAGGCTTTGGCAATCACATGGGCGTGCGAGCACTTCTCAGACTTCCTGGTGGGCATCACGTTCCACGTCGAAACGGACCACAAGCCTCTGAGAGCCTAGATGAGCTTCCGCCACGCATTCAGAGCCTCAGAATGAGACTGATGACTTTCAGCTTTCAGCTGGGTGGTGGGACTCCATCTCCCATGTGGCCGGCAGACGTGCTGTCAATGGCACCGTTGAGAGACGGAGGGCAGCCGGAGCAGGAAGAGGAAGTCATCCTGTACGTAAACATGATCATGTCAACCCTCCCAGCTACCGAAAAGAGGCTACAAGAAATAAGGGAACACCAAGAACGGGATGAAATACTGAGCCAAGTGAAAAAGTACTGTACTGAGGGCTGGCCAAACAGATCCACAATAGACAGAGCTTACCTACCGTCAGTGTTTGGAATAACGCCGTTTAAAAGAACGGCGTTAGGTAACGACGTTATTTTTTCAGTAACGGGGTAATCTAACTAATTACTTTTCCCGTCGTTACAACGCCGTTAACGTTACTGGACGTTAACCCTTTAGGCGCCAGAGGTTTTTTCCTAAAACGTTCGATTTTGACATCTCAATTTCAAAAGGCTATATCTTAAAAGTGATAAAAGATAGAGACTTTCTGTAAATTAGAGAAATATTAAGGATGACCCAAAGTTTATGTAGGGATTACATTTTTCCATCTAATTTGCATATTATGACGTCATATGGTGGCGGCAATCTTGGATTATAGAATTTTCATGAAAAGTCACATGTTTTAATGATAAAATGCAGCACTTCTTCCCCCCCAAAATGTCCATCACCTTCTGTATGTTATATTGCACAATACTGAATGCTCAGGTATATAGTAAGTAGTAAACAAACTGTGTAAATGATTACTAATAAATGGTAGAAACAAACCGAATGCATGTTGTGGTTGCCTTTTGCTGTAGAGATTTTCCATTTACTAAATACAGTAGGCACTCTGATTCCATGTATGGGGCACATATATATTATTCATATGACATACAAACACAAGTAGACAAGACCTGTTTAGTTCAAACGCTCACTCGCACAGATCATGAGTGAGATGATACGAGCAGCGCGGCCAGATCGAGTGTGCACAGCTCGGACTGCTGTCATTGTCATTGCGACTCCCCACCCTGCCTCCACGTTGTCTCCTAACTGTCCTATGAATACTTCGACCTCGTCTAACATACCCAGTGGCATTAGACAAAGTCTCCACCACAATACTGTCGCCGCGATTGCGGAGAGGATCTGATAACATGGCTCAGTCGCACACTAGCTCCGCTTTTGATCGCACTGATTCAATGCGCTCTAACTCGAACATTTTGTATAGAAACATGACGTTTTTTTGATTCGGGGATGAAGTATGACATGTCTGCCATCCAGTGGAGGGGAGGTCGAACGAAATTTGACACCCAATTTGACAAAATCGGCCGTTTTATTCAGTGCCTCATCTTGTCGAGTAAACTCGACCGTGGCGCCTAGAGGGTTAAATGCGGTGCGGTACCACGGGCGTCAGTTTGGTTTGAAATGTGCTGGGGACAGAGACACATTCGGAAGTGCATTTTCAGAAATGCTGGGTAGCATACAAACTGTGCAGCCTCTCTGCTCAACCCGTAAATAAATACATCGATCCACAATGATTGTGTGAGTTCTTGAATGGTCTAGTGGTAGAACTTTTGCCAAGCGTGTCAGAGGTTACAGGTTCTAATCCACGCTCGAATATGTTTTTTTTTTTCTCTCATCAAAACTGAATATGTTCATTAGTGGTTACAGTCTATATCAAGCAGGGACACGGGACGGTTGACTGCATTTTATTTTGTGATTTCACCGGAATGAATAGAGTCTCCACAACGGCGATAGATTGAAGAGCGCGTCCGAGTGAATACTGCGTGTGCGCCACAAGAGAACAAATGCAGCCGCGGCAATGAGCGCTCAGCTTGAGTTCAAAACCAAAACAATTTAACGCTAGATCTCTTATTTAATAGCGAACTAAATGAATGCTCTGCTAGTTAACTGGAGATGTTTTATTTATTTGTTTCTAAAAGTGGTGGGTACAAAATGACTCGTGACAAAATTGCGAATGCGTGTTTTGTGCGTTTCTATGTATTGATTGAATAAACTGTGTAATCAGAACGCACCCCTGGCTCACACAGCTAGTGAGGAGGTGGGTTAATAAGTGCAGTGAAGTGAAGTGCAGGATAAACCTCTTGCTGTCTGTCGTGTCGACGTGCAATAAATATAGAAAGTTATGTACAAACACCTGTCTGTTCTACTCATTTCAACTGACTTGAGAAAACTGCTTAAAAAAATCAAAATTCTTTGACATACAGCAACTTTTTTTTTTTACAGTAACGCAAATAGTTCCTTTCCCTGGTAACGAGTTACTTTTATTATAGAGTAATTCAGTTACTAACTCAGTTACTTTTTGGAACAAGTAGTGAGTAACTATAACTAATTACTTTTTTAAAGTAACGTTCCCAACACTGCCTACCGTACGCACATGTTGAGGAAGAGCTATCAGTGGAGAACGGCTTATTACTGAAAGGATGTAGGACAGTTATTCCCAAGCTGCAACAGACAGACATCCTTCAGAAACTGCACGCAGTACACCAAGGCATAGCAAAGTGTTGGGAAATTACTTTTCCCGTTTCATTGAGGTAGCTAAACTCACATGAACAACCTCATTAGCAGTTGTGGAACATTGCAAGTCTATCTTCTCCAGGCATGGCATACCGTCCGAGGCCATGACAGATAATGGACCCCAGTTCTTGTCTGAATGCTTCACTCAATTCGCAACACAGTGGGGGTTCACACACACAACGTCCAGCCCCAGATATGCTCAGAGCAATGGAAAGGCACAGCGCGCCGTGCGGACAGTTAAAGGCCTCCTCCAGAAAGAAAAAGACCCGTATCTGACACTCATGGCTTACAGAGCCACACCACTCGCCAACAGGTACAGTCCAGCACAGTTGTCAATGGGCCGGCAGCTCAGAACAACAGTTCCAGTCACTCTGTCATCTCTCAACCCAGGCTGGACTGACATAGCCAAACTCAAAGAGGAGGAACAGAAGAAGAGACAGAGATTGAGCTGGAACTTCAACAAAAGACACAGAGCTCAACATCTCAAAAGACTGACACCAGGCGACCATGTCTGGGTAAAGGACACAAAGGAGAAGGGGACAGTGATAAGACAGGCGGAAGCACCAAGGTCATACGTTATTGACACTCCCAGAGGGAACCTGCGCCGCAACCGAAACCATCTCGTCTCTACACCAGTGGCGCCAGCAGCGCAGACCATCCTGCCAGACCATCCTACCAGAGCCAGAGCAACTTACTGGTCAGCCAGCGGGGCCAGATCATGCAGAGCAGGGCCCAGTTCAACCATGCAGTCCTGAGCCACCGGCACGCTACCCTGCAAGAGAGAGACGACCTCCAGGGTACCTGAAGGACTTTGTGGCTATATAGCAGGTACCCCGGGTGAGACTGAGTGATTTCTACGGGGCAGAATAAACCCCCACACTCAGTAGAAGGATTGGGCAGTCTACCCCACCTTCTTAGTTCAGATTTTCAGTTAATGTTCATATGCTTATTTTTCATAAGATACAGTTTGGTTTATAACTCTACAGTTAACCTTTGGATATAGCTTGTTACCGTACAGAGGGGTTAGTTTAATCTTGGGTGATATATCAGCACAACTGATCTTAGAAAGGGGGATGTAGTGTTAACGGGTTTTATAGGACAGGAGGTGACGTTGCGAGAGATGTAAAACAGACACTGTAATAAAGTCATACTTCGAGAGCACTCGCTGGAAATGTCTCTCCGTGTTTATTAGTTAAGTTAGAACCACTTAACTCTACAATGGCAAAACAGGATTATTTATGGGGCCTTCCCTAAATTATCCGTTTAATTTATACATGAATATAAATTCAGTTTGTAGCAGAACATAGTTAAAATGGATGGCAAATAGTAATTAAATTATTCTAACGAGACCAAGACTTGCATATGACCTATAAATTCAGATTTATAATCAGTTTCTCTGTCATGAACTGCAATTTCTCTCATATTGCCACAAGTAATTTCAGCCTACTGTATCCCAAACTGTTTTCTCTTTTTAGAGTAAAAGGTAGTTTTGGCATTATAAAAATATTATCAGGTCACAACAGTTTTACAGCTATCTAAATTATTTAAATACAGGGTATCAATTCAACTAGGTATACATTTTAAAGAATAAAAAAAATCACAGATGCAGTATTAGCAAAATCGGTTGACAGAATCTGGTTCAGGTTCATTGTTATTGCTTATTTTAGACTATATCCACAAGTCAAGTCACCTTTATTTATATAGCGCTTTTTACAATACAGAGTGTTTCAAAGCAGCTTTACAGAGATAACAGGAAAAAAATGCAGCAAAGTTTGTTTCTGCTGTACAGCAGATCTAGAAGACAATAGCGTCACAGTCCAGCTTAAGTAAGTTTAGAGATGGTTCATTTCTGTTGTAAAAAAGTTATTAATTTAGTTCATTTATATATATAGCCACTCTGGAGAAAACCGTGATGTCATCGTCCTGCTCAGTTCAGTTCTCATATAACGGTGTCAATGCAGGAGTTCAATATTATTGTTGAATATTAAATGTCCCCAACTCGCATGCAAAATAAATAATACCCATTAGTGCATGCAGATTTATAGGCACAGGTTGAAAGGACCAGTCAGTGGCCACACTTACAGAGGCCTGGTTGTTCAGAGTTTGTGTAGACACACAGCCTATTCCTCTTTGACCTTTGTGGTCATTTAGCTAAACATTTATTTCTGAAATAATATTAAATGCAGGGTTGGTACAACTAATCCTCTCATCTGTTTGTTTTTGGATTTTTGTACCCATCCTTTAATACTGGAATATTTTAGAAATCAATTGGTTATTTTAAGAGCCAGTTTCTTTTTTCTCCTCTCTCTCTTTCTTTTTCTTGTTTATCTCTCTCCCTTTTTGTATTTATTTGTACTTTTACTTTATCCTTTAATTATTTCTCTTTAAAAAACATCTACAAATGGCATCAGAGTCATTAAAACAATTTAATGAATATCTGTGTCACGGTTTGGGTTTTGTTTCTTGTTTCTTGTTCCTGGTTCTTGTCTTGTCATGTGATTCCGTTTGTCATGTGATCCTTCTTCTTCTTCTTCTTTCAAGTTTAATGGCAGTTGGCAAACCAAACTTTAATGGTGCATTCCCGCCACCTACTGGATTGGAGTGTGGATAACGTTATGGTAGTAATGACCTAAATCCTGTTAATTAAATGAGTATCTTTTAAAAAATGAAATAGTAATTCATATTTTTTAAATTGCTTTGGACCATTCCCTAATAATGCTTTGATAGAAAAAACTTCAATTTCCATTTCTTTTAATACTTGAAATAATTTAAATCTTTCTCTCGCATAATGCCGAGTTCAGACTGCACGATTTTCAAAATAATCGGGTCACAGTTGTTTTCACACTGCATGACTATCTGGGGTAACACTCAGTTGCTGCTGTGTTCACACTGCACGATGGATCGGCGACAGGAGGTTTCACACTGCATGACTTTACAAAAGAAAGAATCGCCGACAACTTCTGCCTGGTCCGCAAACTACGTTTCACAACCAAACAAACGCGAGAAGTGATAGGAAATAATGAAAGATCACGCGTGCGTGAGACCGGAGTTCTCGCGCGACACTGAATTTGTTATTAAAAATGATAGCCTACAAATTGTCTGTGCACTGATTTGTGGCGAAAATGAAAAAAAAAAAAGTTTATGCAGGAAATGGTTGGGAAGACGAGGGGAGCAAGGACTGTGTTTTGCAAAGAGAGTTGGGGGTAAATAAATAATTTAGCAAATGTCCTGCTGTTGCTGCTGGTCATGCAAACGTTTGTGCTTTGTTTCTGTTTGATATAATTGGAAATATAGGCCTATCTATTAAAATACTGATATTCTGGTCTATAACTCCTCCTCCTCCTCCCTGTATCTTGCTCTCTCATTGGCTGTCGGTCATCGCCGATGTAGTTTTCAGTCAGAACACATTCACACAGCAGGATTGTGAATCGCCGACAGGTCCAGATATTTAGCATGCCAAATATCTCACGGGCGTCGGCGACTCGTCGGCGATTCTCTCAGATCGCGTCTTTGCTCATTCACACTGCGTGATTGTCACTCCCGTAAACGAGCACCGATTTGCCTGTGATTTCGGGCATTTGTCGGCGATTTCTCAAAACCTGTCGGCGAGCCAAAATCGGGGCTAAAATCGTGCAGTCTGAACTCGGCATAAGCCTCACATTCCAATAATACATGTTCCACTGTTTCCATCTTTCCGGAACTACATTTGTCACAATATCCAGTCTGGTGTTTCCCAATCCTGGCCATACTTTGATTTAGTAAACAATGGCCAATATGCATTCTTGAAATTATAACATCCCTCCTCCTATTACCAAAATTTCTCCTTTCTAAACCAACTGTTCCTTGAATTTTGTATAAATGCCGACCCATATGTCCACTATCCCACTCCTTCTGCCATTTCTTCCTAATTTCTTTTGCTATTATACTTTTTATCTCAGTCTTACTTAATGCAATTTTAATACCAACTTCTTGGAATTTTATGGCCTGTTTGGCTAAACTATCCACCTCTTCATTTCCTGCAACCCCCATATGAGCTGGTATCCAAAGAAAATTAATAACGATTCTCAATTGTTTGATTCTAAAAAGACTTTGTAATATTTCATAAATTAAGTCCTGTCTAGCTGTAGAAATACCACTTGCTATACTTTCAATTGCAGATAAAGAGTCTGTGCATATAACTGATCTGCTTGGCTGAACTTCTTCAACCCACTGTAATGCTATTATAATTGCTATTAATTCTGATGTAAATACTGAAATGTAATCTGCTGTTCTTTTCAAAATGTTGACTTTAAATTGTGGTATAAATACTGCTGCAGATGTTATACCAGAATGTGGATCTTTTGAGCCATCAGTATATATCTGGATGGCACTATAATATATATGATCGATGTAATCTTGTACCTTTACGCTATCCAGAAAAATCTCCTCATTATGTTTGTCTTTGTGTAACTGTATATCTATAGAAGGCATTGGAAAAAACCAAGGAGGAATTGGTGGCAAAACCACACAGTTCGTCATGTGATCCTGCCATGTGTCTTGTCATTGGTTAATCGTCTGATTATTGTTCACAGGTGTCCCCTTGTCTTGTCGTTAGTCTTGTGTATTTAAGCCCTCATGTTTGCCCTGTGTCTTTGTCTAGTATTGTATGTTATGTGTGAATGTTACTGGTCCAGGTTCTTGTTTTCAGTTTTCTGTTTCATGCCTCGCCATGCCTTTGTTTTGTGTTTGAGTGTTTTATTAAAGTTTGCATTTGGGTCCTAAAGCTTGCTGCCAGCCATTCATTACAACCTGGAAGCGGCAAAAACCATGGCAGATGATTTGGAAACCCAAAAAGTAAAGTTTTCATACATTATTGCTCCATCATGGCATTTACCTAAATTTAAAAGAAAATGGCTCTGCACATGCCTCCCCCAAAAATATAATTTAGTTTTTACTTTTAGACTAAAAAGAGGGAATTAAAGTCTCCAATGTTTCCTAGGAGGAAGAGAGACCAACATGGGATTATCCTACCACAACGTGGTTTGTTTTTGGTGAGTAAAATATAGCCATACTGTTGTTCACAAGTGTTTATGCTTTTGGTCAGCAGTAATGTTTTCTATATCATTGCAATTTGTGTTTGCAGTTAACCCTGCTGGCATTAGGGAGCTCTCAGAAGTTGAGGAGGTGCAAATTAATGACATTCCGCAAGAGGTCCCAAGTCTTGGTAAGCATATTAAAATCAAAGCCTAAATAATTTCTGCCTTTATATTTAAAATGTCACATATTGGCAACTGTCAAAAGTACGTAATGGGCATTTCCATCATGTATATGAAGTGACAAAGCCATATAAGAAATTGCAAATTTGCTTTATTAAAATGCAGTATTGTAACTGGCTTTTTCCTTATTATGATTAGTATTTTTTTTATTAATTTAGATCAACATCTTAAGAGACAAAAAAACCTGCTTACTTCTGTCACTGTCTCTGCATCAGTGGAAGTAGAAGAGACACCCACCATGTCTGCATGGACCAAAAGAAAAAATAAATTCAGGGCTGCAATGCCAGAAATCAGCCTCACCTCAGGGTCTGGTCTCGCAAATGCTGTTTACACCCACCGGAGAACACCCACCTGAGAACACCCACCTGAGAACACCCACCTGAGAACACCCACCTGAGAACACCCACCCGAGAACACCCACCCGAGAACACCCACCCGAGAACACCCACCCGAGAACACCCACCCGAGAACACCCACCCGAGAACACCCACCCGAGAACACCCACCCGAGAACACTCACCCGAGAACACCCACCCGAGAACACCCACCCGAGAACACCCACCCGAGAACACCCACCCGAGAACACCCACCCGAGAACACCCACCTGAGAACACCCACCCGAGAACACCCACCCGAGAACACCCACCCGAGAACACCCACCCGAGAACACCCACCCGAGAACACCCACCCGAGAACACCCACCCGAGAACACCCACCTGAGAACACCCACCCGAGAACACCCACCCGAGAACACCCACCCGAGAACACCCACCCGAGAACACCCACCCGAGAACACCCACCCGAGAACACCCACCCGAGAACACCCACCTGAACACTCACCTGAGAACACCCACCTGAACACCCACCTGAGAACACTCACCTGAACACCCACCTGAGAACACCCACCTGAACACCCACCTGAACACCCACCTGAGAACACTCACCTGAACACTCACCTGAGAACACCCACCTGAGAACACCCACCTGAGAACACCCACCTGAGAACACCCACCTGAACACTCACCTGAGAACACCCACCTGAGAACACCCACCTGAGAACACCCACCTGAGAACACCCACCTGAGAACACCCACCTGAGAACACCCACCTGAGAACACCCACCTGAACACCCACCTGAACACCCACCTGAGAACACCCACCTGAGAACACCCACCTGAGAACACCCACCTGAGAACACCCACCTGAGAACACCCACCTGAGAACACCCACCTGAACACTCACCTGAGAACACCCACCTGAGAACACCCACCCGAGAACACCCACCCGAGAACACCCACCCGAGAACACCCACCCGAGAACACCCACCTGAGAACACTCACCCGAGAACACCCACCCGAGAACACCCACCCGAGAACACCCACCTGAACACCCACCTGAACACCCACCTGAGAACACTCACCTGAACACTCACCTGAGAACACCCACCTGAGAACACCCACCTGAGAACACCCACCTGAACACCCACCTGAGAACACCCACCTGAGAACACCCACCTGAGAACACCCACCTGAGAACACCCACCTGAGAACACCCACCTGAACACCCACCTGAACACCCACCTGAGAACACCCACCTGAGAACACCCACCTGAGAACACCCACCTGAGAACACCCACCTGAGAACACCCACCTGAGAACACCCACCCGAGAACACCACCCGAGAACACCCACCCGAGAACACCCACCCGAGAACACCCACCCGAGAACACCCACCCGAGAACACCCACCCGAGAACACCCACCCGAGAACACCCACCCGAGAACACCCCCGAGAACACCCACCCGAGAACACCCACCCGAGAACACCCACCCGAGAACACCCACCCGAGAACACCCACCTGAGAACACCCACCTGAGAACACCCCCGAGAACACCCACCCGAGAACACCCACCCGAGAACACCCACCCGAGAACACCCACCCGAGAACACCCACCCGAGAACACCCACCCGAGAACACCCACCCGAGAACACCCACCCGAGAACACCCACCCGAGAACACCCACCCGAGAACACCCACCCGAGAACACCCACCCGAGAACACCCACCCGAGAACACCCACCCGAGAACACCCACCCGAGAACACTTACCTGAACACCCACCTGAGAACACCCACCTGAACACCCACCTGAACACCCACCTGAGAACACTCACCTGAACACTCACCTGAGAACACCCACCCGAGAACACCCACCCGAGAACACCCACCCGAGAACACCCACCCGAGAACACCCACCCGAGAACACCCACCCGAGAACACCCACCCGAGAACACCCACCCGAGAACACCCACCCGAGAACACCCACCCGAGAACACTCACCTGAACACCCACCTGAGAACACCCACCTGAACACCCACCTGAACACCCACCTGAGAACACTCACCTGAACACTCACCTGAGAACACCCACCTGAGAACACCCACCTGAGAACACCCACCTGAACACTCACCTGAGAACACCCACCTGAGAACACCCACCTGAGAACACCCACCTGAGAACACCCACCTGAACACCCACCTGAACACCCACCTGAGAACACCCACCTGAGAACACTCACCTGAACACTCACCTGAGAACACCCACCCGAGAACACCCACCCGAGAACACCCACCCGAGAACACCCACCCGAGAACACCCACCCGAGAACACCCACCCGAGAACACCCACCCGAGAACACCCACCCGAGAACACCCACCCGAGAACACCCACCCGAGAACACTCACCTGAACACCCACCTGAGAACACCCACCTGAACACCCACCTGAACACCCACCTGAGAACACTCACCTGAACACTCACCTGAGAACACCCACCTGAGAACACCCACCTGAGAACACCCACCTGAACACTCACCTGAGAACACCCACCTGAGAACACCCACCTGAGAACACCCACCTGAGAACACCCACCTGAGAACACCCACCTGAGAACACCCACCTGAACACCCACCTGAACACCCACCTGAGAACACCCACCTGAGAACACCCACCTGAGAACACCCACCTGAGAACACCCACCTGAGAACACCCACCTGAGAACACCCACCTGAACACTCACCTGAGAACACCCACCTGAGAACACCCACCCGAGAACACCCACCCGAGAACACCCACCCGAGAACACCCACCCGAGAACACTCACCCGAGAACACCCACCCGAGAACACCCACCCGAGAACACCCACCTGAACACCCACCTGAACACCCACCTGAGAACACTCACCTGAACACTCACCTGAGAACACCCACCTGAGAACACCCACCTGAGAACACCCACCTGAACACCCACCTGAGAACACCCACCTGAGAACACCCACCTGAGAACACCCACCTGAGAACACCCACCTGAGAACACCCACCTGAACACCCACCTGAGAACACCCACCTGAGAACACCCACCTGAGAACACCCACCTGAGAACACCCACCTGAGAACACCCACCTGAACACCCACCTGAACACCCACCTGAGAACACCCACCTGAGAACACCCACCTGAGAACACCCACCTGAGAACACCCACCTGAGAACACCCACCCGAGAACACCACCCGAGAACACCCACCCGAGAACACCCACCCGAGAACACCCACCCGAGAACACCCACCCGAGAACACCCACCCGAGAACACCCACCCGAGAACACCCCCGAGAACACCCACCCGAGAACACCCACCCGAGAACACCCACCCGAGAACACCCACCCGAGAACACCCACCCGAGAACACCCACCTGAGAACACCCACCTGAGAACACCCACCTGAGAACACCCACCCGAGAACACCCACCCGAGAACACCCACCCGAGAACACCCACCCGAGAACACCCACCCGAGAACACCCACCCGAGAACACCCACCCGAGAACACCCACCCGAGAACACCCACCTGAGAACACCCACCTGAACACTCACCTGAGAACACCCACCTGAGAACACCCACCTGAACACCCACCTGAGAACACTCACCTGAACACCCACCTGAGAACACCCACCTGAACACCCACCTGAACACCCACCTGAGAACACTCACCTGAACACTCACCTGAGAACACCCACCTGAGAACACCCACCTGAGAACACCCACCTGAGAACACCCACCTGAACACTCACCTGAGAACACCCACCTGAGAACACCCACCTGAGAACACCCACCTGAGAACACCCACCTGAGAACACCCACCTGAGAACACCCACCTGAACACCCACCTGAGAACAACCACCTGAGAACACCCACCTGAGAACACCCACCTGAGAACACCCACCTGAGAACACCCACCTGAACACTCACCTGAGAACACCCACCCGAGAACACCCACCCGAGAACACCCACCCGAGAACACCCACCCGAGAACACCCACCCGAGAACACTCACCCGAGAACACCCACCCGAGAACACCCACCCGAGAACACCCACCTGAACACCCACCTGAACACCCACCTGAGAACACTCACCTGAACACTCACCTGAGAACACCCACCTGAGAACACCCACCTGAGAACACCCACCTGAACACTCACCTGAGAACACCCACCTGAGAACACCCACCTGAGAACACCCACCTGAGAACACCCACCTGAGAACACCCACCTGAACACCCACCTGAACACCCACCTGAACACCCACCTGAGAACACCCACCTGAGAACACCCACCTGAGAACACCCACCTGAGAACACCCACCTGAGAACAGCCACCTGAGAACACCCACCTGAACACTCACCTGAGAACACCCACCTGAGAACACCCACCCGAGAACACCCACCCGAGAACACCCACCCGAGAACACCCACCCGAGAACACCCACCCGAGAACACCCACCCGAGAACACCCACCCGAGAACACCCACCTGAGAACACCCCCGAGAACACCCACCCGAGAACACCCACCCGAGAACACCCACCCGAGAACACCCACCCGAGAACACCCACCTGAGAACACCCACCTGAGAACACCCACCTGAGAACACCCCCGAGAACACCCACCCGAGAACACCCACCCGAGAACACCCACCCGAGAACACCCACCTGAGAACACCCACCTGAGAACACCCACCCGAGAACACCCACCCGAGAACACCCACCCGAGAACACCCACCCGAGAACACCCACCCGAGAACACCCACCTGAGAACACCCACCTGAGAACACCCACCTGAGAACACCCACCTGAACACCCACCTGAGAACACTCACCTGAACACCCACCTGAGAACACCCACCTGAACACCCACCTGAGAACACCCACCTGAGAACACTCACCTGAACACTCACCTGAGAACACCCACCTGAGAACACCCACCTGAACACTGACCTGAGAACACCCACCTGAGAACACCCACCTGAGAACACCCACCTGAGAACACCCACCTGAGAACACCCACCTGAGAACACCCACCTGAGAACACCCACCTGAACACTCACCTGAGAACACTCACCTACGATCGTCATACCTGTCTCTCTGTCTCCCGTCCTCAAGATCCAGTTCGCCATCTCCTCTCGTCTCCATCTGCACAGAAACCATACATCAGTCTTAAGCCAGAGAAATCACAATCCCCAGTCACCATCCACAATCCCCAGTCACCATCCACAATCCCCAGTCACCATCCACAATCCCCAGTCACCATCCACAATCCCCAGTCACCATCCACAATCCCCAGTCACCATCCACAATCCCCAGTCACCATCCACAATCCCCAGTCACCATCCACAATCCCCAGTCACCATCCACAATCCCCAGTCACCATCCACAATCCCCAGTCACCATCCACAATCCCCAGTCACCATCCACAATCCCCAGTCAGGTTTGCGCAGAGATAACCTTTTTTTTTTTTTTTTTTTTCAAGACTTGCACCTTGGAGCCTAAGAAAAAAGCTGCTTTGAATAAATCTATATTGTTAAAAGCTCTGTATAAATGAAGGTGATTTGACTTGACACTGCTGGGTTCCCGCTGTCATCTCCACCCTCTGCTTTCAAATAAACATGTTTTATATTACTCACAGACTGTCTTGGTGACTATCAACGGTATGTCTTGTCACTTCCTTCTACCTTTTTATATCCGACCAGATGAAGTCAAGCATTATAATGGCTTACTGTTATTCATTTGTCCTGTGCTGTACTAATACTGGTCAAATAGTAAACACATGTTTGTTTCAAGGTCCATACAACCTGTGTCTGCCGTATATGCTGTCAACTTTGTTCTTCTAATGGACTCCTGGGATTTAGTGATGGTGAAATTAAGCTTTGTGAAGCACCAGGGCTTTCCCCCTCGACTGTATCGGTAAATGGTTCATTACTCGAAGCTTTTCAACACGTTACACACTAACGAGATCTTGAGGTCAAAAGGTGGGAAAGCTGTCCCAGAAGACCCATTATTTTTTGGATTGTTTCATGTAATGTGTTCGTGTTGATGTAGTTCTTACACAATGAATGAACAAACAACTGTATGAATGGGACAAACTAACTTATGAATCTACTTTGATCAACAAATGCAGCCTTATTCACACATAAACTTTAGCCTCAGTCCTAATCCTACGAGTTCATAGGCAAGGCTCATGCAGGAATATATAATCAACATAAAAGAAAATTATTGTGGAATGATGAAGTGCTTGTGAACTGGGGAGCTGACATTTTATTTTGTGGGTAATTTAAGAAATGAAAGATTTCTATTAAGGAACATGACTTGTTCAACAGTGTGAGGGCTAAGTCTATTTCTTTTTTTATTTACTACCACCGAAGAGCATGACACTCAAAACATGCTCAAGGGGTTGGCCCTATTTTTGAATCTGAATACGAAGCAGTCACGTGACTGTAGAAACGAAGCTTCGGACGTCACAGATCACGTGGTTATGGCAAAACGAATCAAGCTCCGATTCACTTCTTCAATGTGAGATGTTTTGTTTTTTTGGTACAAGCTTCGAAGCCTCGGTGCCAAACGTCACATCACTACTGGGATTAGTGACTTGCTTGAATATAGATACTGGCCAGCAAACACCAGCTGGCAAATGCTGTTTAAGTTTGATGTGTTCACATCATTTGAGCAGATGAAATTAGCCAGCCCAGCTTTATCCCAACAAGCATTTCTCAAAATGCTTGAACATCGATCTCTTTGCACTGGTCGGGTACGGTCTGTTTTCATTTCCAAAGTTTTTGAATTTGACTTCAAAAAATTTTATTAACCAAAATAATATCATCCTTCTTTCCAGACGGGTAGTATTTGTGGTGATACCTTCCATAGAGTCTTTCGGAAGTTTGCCTTCTGGATCTTTAAGAAAGAAGATCTGTGCCTAATGGAGGCCTTTAAATGCCCAGCATGCACACCAGACATGCTGGCTATATCTGCAGATGGTAATAGAAAACATTACGGTTCAAGAAGTCCAAAGAGTCAGTGGAGTCTTTTCTTGTTTGTTTTACAATTTAGATATAGAGCGGTGCAGTGGTCTTTCTGTGTAGCCTGTCCATGCTGCGCCTCACCTCTCACCCAGTGCATGATGGGATAGGCTCTAGATCCCCCATGCCATGACCCTCCAAAGGAAAAGCAAGTATAGCTATTGGTTGGATGGACTGATAGTTATTTATAGAGAAACTATGCTGCACCTTATGTGCTATAACGTGTAACAATCATTTTGTGGCATCTGAACATATTTCTTCGACACAAAAATGTCTGGTAGTGGAACAAGTTGAGACCTTCACATATTTGGGCACTGAGATTGAAAGTAAGTAAGTAAAATTTATTTATATAGCACCTATCACAGATAAAATCACAAAGTGCTTTACATAGCAAGTTTAACAAAATAATAACAATTCAGACACATCATACAGAAAAAAAAATAGCTCAGTCAACTGAAAGCTTGTCTAAAAAGTACTGTCTTTAGCTGTTTTTTAAAAGAATCAACAGAATCGGCCATGCGCAACGACGAGGGCAGGGCATTCCACAGTTTGGGAGCTACTGCATAAAATGAGCGCTCTCCCCGAGTTTTAAGGCGTGTTTTGGGGACCATCAGGAGGTTTTGACCTGAAGAACGAAGAGTGCGGCCGGAAGAATATGAGGTCAGCATGTCGGCGATATATTGGGGGGTCTGTCCATGTAGTGCTCTAAAAGTTAAGACTAAAATTTTAAACTCAATTCTATATTTTACTGGAAGCCAGTGAAGATTAAATAAGATGGGAGTAATGTGAGCCGTTCTGTTTGTTCGTGTAATTAGCCTGGCTGCAGCGTTTTGCACCAATTAATGACGGTTCAGAGAAGATTTGTTAAAACAGGTAAAAAGAGAATTACAATAATCAAGCCGTGAAGAGATAAAAGAGTGAATGATCAATTCCATGGTAGCTTTAGGTAAAATAGATCTCAGTTTAGAGATATTTCTCAAGTGAAAAAAACAATTTCTGACCAACTGTCTAGAATGACCATCCAGAGACATAGATCGGTCGAACAAAACACCCAGGTTTCTTAGACTCATCTGGAAGGACGAGTCCAACGAACAGAGGTGTTGTTTAATTTGGGGTAGTTTTTGTTCTGGAGCTATGATCAATGTTTCAGTCTTTTTTTGTATTTAGTTGTAAATAATTATTATATAACCAGGTCTTGATGCATGACAGGCATTCTAATAAATCGGTTAATTTACCTAATTCTGACTCATTAAAGGAGCAATACAGCTGAATATCATCAGCATAAAAGTGATAGGACACATTATGAAAATTACGAATTAATTCACTAAGGGGGCTAATATACAATAAAAACAAAATTGGACCTAAAATCGAACCCTGAGGAACTCCATATGAAAGCGGGGTCATGTCAGACAAGATGTTGTTTACGGACACACAAAATGATCTATCACTCAAGTATGAAGTGAACCATTTTAGAACAGACCCAGAAAAACCCAATTCATTACGTAGACGATTTATCAAAACTCCATGATCCAATGTATCAAATGCCGATGATAAGTCAAGTAAAATTAGCACAGTGTATTGTCCAGAATCAGCAGCCATCAAAATGTCACTTGATACCTTTAGAAGAGCAGTCTCAGTAGAATGGAATTTGCGAAAACCTGACTGAGATTCATCATAAACTTTTTTTCCTTCTAGAAATGAAGTCAGCTGCCCCGCCACCACTTTCTCAAGAATTTTAGATAGAAAGGGCAATTTAGATATAGGCCTGTAGTTAGTCGGTTCAAAAGAATCCAAATTAGGTTTCTTTAATATGGGGCTGACAACTGCTTGTTTAAAATTGATAGGCACAGAACCAGATAAAAGGGAAAGGTTAATCAGTCTAACAACATACGGACCAACTAAATCGAACACTTTTAACAGCAACGAAGTCGGCAATACATCAAGCGGACTTGAAGATGGTTTAACTTTGCTTAATAAGCCCTTAATATCCTCTCCATTGACAGGTGAAAAAGTATCCCATGAGTATGAGGCAGCTAAACTACAGGATATGGACTCAAGGGATGGATTTATAGTAGCTCTAATATCTTGCACCTTATTTACGAAAACCTGTAAGAACCTATTACAGTCAGACTTTGAGTGCACAGGCACTTGAGAAGCAGGAGGAGAGACAATCTGAGATATGGTATCAAACAGGACTTTAGGATTTTTATTGTTCAGGGTTACAAGATTCGAAAAATAAACTGACCTGGCCTGTTTTATCATAATATTAAGCACTGTGATAAGCTCTTTCAAATGCAGTCTATGTACTTCCACACTAGTTGATTTCCACAACGTTCAACTTTACGGCACTTTCTCCTGAAAGACATTATTTCTTCATTCAACCAAGGGCAGGGATTCTTAGGGGATGTGCTTTTATTTTTCAGAGGTGCAACATTATTTAAAATAGACACACAATGGCTATCAAAAGACTGAAGAAATGAATCAACGTCACTACACTCAATAAAAGAGCTAGGGTCAAATGCCTCAGAAAATTTCTCAACTGTGCTTTGGGTAATTATGCGTCTTTGCAGCATAGGTGTACATGGAGGACAATCAATATTAAATGACAGGTTAAAAAATATGCAGCTGTGGTCACTAACATTAATGTCCATAACACTCAATTGGTCAATGTTCAGGCCTAAAGAGAAAACAAGGTCCTTTGTATGTACGTATGGCCTTTTATATGCGTGGGACCAGAAACACACTTTAAAATAAAATGATTCGGTGAGAGTTATGAACTCAGATGCCACAGCACAAGAAGAGTCAATATGGAGGTTAAAATCCCCGAGTAACAGAACATTTTCAAGTTTGATAATTGAAGATAAAAACTCTGCAAAATTCTCTAAAAACAAGCGAGCAGGACCAGGAGGTCGGTAAATTAAGACACAATAAAATGGAGCAATATTTCCAACCTTAGTCATCTGTAGCTCAAATGTATCGAAAGAGTCCGAGTTCAACAGCCTGCAACAGAAACGGTCCCGGTACACGAGCGCGAGTCCACCACCTCGCCGCGACACCCGCGGTGTCCCGAACACAGAACAGTCCGGAGGACAAAGTTCGTTGAGATGAGTGTACTCCATTTCTCGCTGCCAAGTCTCAGTTAGGAACATAAAGTCAATATGTTCCTTTGTGAATAAATCATTGAGGATGAACGTTTTGTTAGCAATGGAGCGTGTGTTAAACAGAGCAAATCGAGCCGGCTGGGCACGTTCTAATAGGTCGTGATTGTTACTTGCTAACTGGCATGTCACAGGACACAGAAACCGCTCTCGCGGGGGACTTCGGAGCCGGCGAGACAGAAAAGTCCGGTCAGGTTGACTGATCCAAAAGGACGGCGGTGCACAGGACGTGTTAATGCCCGGCTTGCTGACAGGAACCGACCTCAGGCAACGCTCAATCCAGAAAGATCCAGGACCTCTCAGACATGGAGGCAGGCCACGTTGTTTCCTCAGCCTGACCTGGACACCAGCCCTGGAACCCCGCTTCCTTCTCCTACCGCGAGGCTTCGTTACTAGCAGGTACATCGGCGATGACGTGGAATATTCCAAGTTTGGAGGGAAAAACTCTGTAGTCCTGGCCCAGGTAACCGAGAAGTCGTTCATGGACCTCTTGATGCGGAATAACATGTGGCGATCGTATTTTAAACAGCTGAGACACAGCTACTTGTTAACAGGGCTGATATGACAAAAAACAACACCAGAAAAACCACAGATACACGTGAGAAAAGAGTGAGAGCAGAGGCAAAGCTGAACACAGGCGCCATCTTGCACCCAAACTAATGAATGAATTCAATTTTAAGAGTTTATGAAAGGTATCTATCCTTTACTCAGCATGTGAATAGCGTCTATAAGAAGCCTCAACAGCGCTTATTTCTGTTGAGAAGGTTGAAGGGCTTTAAAGACAGAATATCTTGACAGCAGTATATCATGTTTTGTGATGTGTGTGATTATTTTATATGTAAGCTTTTTAACCTAAGACAAATTTCTATGACTGGTTGATAGATATATTTTTTTAATTTTTAATTTCTGTGGGCCGGCAACATTTACAGCAGGCAGAGAAATATCACAGAAGTATATTTAAGAAGAGCTGTGTGCAGACATGATCTTGCTGAATCTTGAATCACTAGCATGGTGATATGTATGTGTATATGTATATATATATATATATATATATATATATATATATATATATATATTAGGGGTGTAACGATACACGTATTCGTATTGAACCGTTCGGTACGAGGCTTTCGGTTCGGTTTTCGGTACGCATTTTTGAACCGAACGGTTCGTTGGACCATTTTTCCTGCCGACCAAAATTTCGTTATTTCAAATGAAGGCGCGTCACGCGTGGCAAGCGCGCTCATAATGTGCGTGACCACAACATTGCCCAACATCAAATGGCAAATGTAATGTAAGCGGAACGAAACCACTCGTTATTGTGTGGTTGAAGGACCGTTTATCAGTTTGGACAAATACAGCGCGAGCCGATCTTAATCATCAGCACTGTTACTACACAGCCAAATCCAGTAAAGAAAGCATTTGAATTCGCCACTGAAGTAATAACATCGCTGCAAGATCTAGTGAGAAACATTCGCATTTCTCCGTTATTAACGGATCAAACAGCGCTGACGTGGAAACCAGGAAGAAACATTGTGCCATGAATGAACTATCCAGTGTCCACAGATCAGCAACATTCACCATGGGTTTACTGTAGTAACACTACTAACTGTAACCATGGAAGTTTGGCAGGAATAGTAGGCTATAATGCTTTCAAGTAACATCACGTCTGTTTTATTTTGACATTATGAATACAATTGCTGCCCTCAAATGTTAATCTGAACTAAAATAATCCTTTGTTTATAACTACTACAATATTACATTTAATTTTGTCCAAGGAGCTGTTTTGTTTTATAAGCTCCTAAGAAAAGTCAAGTATAGCTCCATCATTGCTCAAAGTTAAAAAATATCATACTTTATGATGTTAGTTTTAATAAAAATATAATTAAAAAGATTAAATCAAGGAAATTTCTCTGGCATTTCTTTCTTTTTGCTGTATCGGAAACGTACCGAATCGTACCGAACCGAACCGTGACACAAGTGTATCGTATCGAACCGAACCGTGAATTTTGTGAACCGTTACACCCCTAATATATATATATATATATATATATATATATATATATATATATAACAACTGTATTGTTATATATAAGCGCTATATAAATAAAGGTGACTTGACTGAGACTCTGAATGGTCTGTCATCAGTTTTGCTATAATGTTTCCTCATGGATAGATGTGAGCTATTTGAGTTAACAGTTTGACACTTGAGGTAATTCGCCTTTGGCTAAGCCCCGCCCCCCTTAGTTACTGTTGCTACGTCCGACAAACAAACTTCATCTGGGCTCTGGTATCAACATGGCTTATGCTGTGACAGCTCTTCCTGCTGAAATTTTATCAAACTTTTATAAAGCAGCAAATAAAGTGTCCGATAGAAGTAGGCAAAAGGGGCTACAATATACGTTCGAAGGCTATATTCACGACATACAGGTGAAACGCAAGGAACAACAAGGCATCCAAATAGAGGCAAAAGCATACCGGTCACAGTCAAAAAATGAACCACCGCATATCCTACTAATCAAGACAAAGGCTGGGACTAACAATATCAAGGAGCAACACTGTTCATGCAAGCTGGGTAGGTCTCTATTCACTTCTATAATCGTTATTACAAAGCAAACGAACTACGTGAGTATAACGTTGTATTTATTAGAAGCGTGTGCTAGATGACACTTGTCAGGATTTGACTTCGGTTTTGGGAAGGTTAAAAAACGGACAACCCCCTCCAACCTCTCTGGGAAACGTGTATTTGTGTTACAAATGCCCCAGACACAACGTTTAGCATATTTTTGATAAAACTACGACGGTAATAGCCTGCCGAGACCAAAAATAAGAGACACCTGTGTTAAAGTCAATGGAGCGCTGTGAAAAAGTGTCGGACCTCTGTGGGAGCTCGTTCTTGGCTGCGCTGTGATTGGTCAATCTACATTCTAGGGTGTGGCTTAGCCAAAGGCGAATTATATTATGTGTTTGTGTTTTCTGAATGAGATCATGGATAAACCGATGTAAAATGAGGGTATTTTTGTGTAAAGTTGGAATGTGTCTGAAAACTGGGGAAGTAAATTAAATGTTTTGAGAACTGAATGAATGGTTTGGGAAATTGTGCCAACTAAATCAGTTATAGTATGTTAGCAGTTGAGAAAAAACGTAATCACAAAATCAATGCGTTAATGTTACAGCCCTAATATATTTGCATTTATGAATTGATGTAGACAATAGAAGATTGTTTAGTGATTTGGATTAATAAAAGACTGAATTGCTGCAGGACTAGCCCACAGTAAACACTGAAGCGATCTGATTGGCTGCAGGATCAGCAGAGGCCAATCAGCTTGTGCCATGAGGTGATGATGTGTAAAGGACCTCCAGATGAAAAAAGCTGAAATCAAATGAATACAAGGGAACTGATTGACATAATACTTTATTAGAATGATAAGGATTGAGGTGTTTTCCACACGTCATCACATGGGCCGCTCTCGGGGTCGAGTGACGAACTGCCACCACAGCGGAGGAAGATCCCCTTCCCTGCGGGCCGGAGGAAGAGCCTCAGATTTAGGGCCCTCGGCAGGGGTTTCAGCCTGAAGCTGCTGGACCTGCAGAACAAGAGGATTCAGCATTACTGGGGACACTGGGGGATTCAGCATTACTGGGGTCACTGGGGGGATTCAGCATTACTAGGGTCACTGAGGGATTCAGCATTACTGGGGTCACTGGGGGGATTCAGCATTACTGGGGTCACTGGGGGGATTCAGCATTACTGGGGTCACTGGGGGGATTCAGCATTACTGGGGTCACTGGGGGGATTCAGCATTACTGGGATCACTGGGGGGATTCAGCATTACTGGGGTCACTGGGGGGATTCAGCATTAGTGGGGTCACTGGGGGATTCAGCATTACTGGGGTCACTGGGGGATTCAGCATTACTGGGATCACTGGGGGGATTCAGCATTACTGGGGTCACTGGGGGGATTCAGCATTAGTGGGGTCACTGGGGGATTCAGCATTACTGGGGTCACTGGGGGGGATTCAGCATTACTTGGGTCACTGGGGGGATTCAGCATTACTGGAGTCACTGGGGGGATTCAGCATTACTGGGGTCACTGGGGGGATTCAGCATTACTGGGGTCACTGGGGGGGATTCAGCATTACTGGGGTCACTGGGGGGGATTCAGCATTACTGGGGTCACTGGGGGATTCAGCATTACTGGGGTCACTGGGGGATTCAGCATTACTGGGGTCAATGGGGGGGATTCAGCATTACTGGGGTCACTGGGGGATTCAGCATTACTGGGGTCACTGGGGGGATTCAGCATTACTGGGGTCACTGGGGGGATTCAGCATTACTGGGGTCACTGGGGGGATTCAGCATTACTGGGGTCACTGGGGGGATTCAGCATTACTGGGGTCACTGGGGGATTCAGCATTAGTGGGGTCACTGGGGGATTCAGCATTACTGGGGTCACGGGGGGATTCAGCATTACTGGGGTCACTGGGGGGATTCAGCATTACTGGGGTCACTGGGGGGATTCAGCATTACTGGGGTCACTGGGGGATTCAGCATTACTGGGGTCACTGGGGGATTCAGCATTACTGGGGTCACTGGGGGGATTCAGCATTAGTCGGGTCACTGGGGGGATTCAGCATTACTGGGGTCACTGGGGGGATTCAGCATTACTGGGGTCACTGGGGGGATTCAGCATTACTGGGGTCACTGGGGGGATTCAGCATTACTGGGGTCACTGGGGGATTCAGCATTACTGGGGTCACTGGGGGGATTCAGCATTACTGGGGTCACTGGGGGATTCAGCATTACTGGGGTCACTGGGGGGATTCAGCATTACTGGGGTCACGGGGGATTCAGCATTAGTGGGGTCACTGGGGGATTCAGCATTAGTGGGGTCACTGGGGGGATTCAGCATTACTGGGGTCACTGGGGGGATTCAGCATTACTGGAGTCACTGGGGGGATTCAGCATTACTGGGGTCACTGGGGGGATTCAGCATTACTGGGGTCACTAAGGGGGATTCAGCATTACTGGGGTCACTGGGGGATTCAGCATTACTGGGGTCACTGGGGGATTCAGCATTACTGGGGTCAATGGGGGGGATTCAGCATTACTGGGGTCACTGGGGGATTCAGCATTACAGGGGTCACTGGGGGGATTCAGCATTACTGGGGTCACTGGGGGGATTCAGCATTACTGGGGTCACTGGGGGGATTCAGCATTACTGGGGTCACTGGGGGGATTCAGCATTACTGGGGTCACTGGGGGATTCAGCATTAGTGGGGTCACTGGGGGATTCAGCATTACTGGGGTCACGGGGGGATTCAGCATTACTGGGGTCACTGGGGGGATTCAGCATTACTGGGGTCACTGGGGGGATTCAGCATTACTGGGGTCACTGGGGGATTCAGCATTACTGGGGTCACTGGGGGATTCAGCATTACTGGGGTCACTGGGGGATTCAGCATTACTGGGGTCACTGGGGGATTCAGCATTACTGGGGTCACTGGGGGATTCAGCATTACTGGGGTCACTGGGGGGATTCAGCATTACTGGGGTCACTGGGGGGATTCAGCATTACTGGGGTCACTGGGGGATTCAGCATTACTGGGGTCACTGGAGGATTCAGCATTACTGGGGTCACTGGGGGGATTCAGCATTACTGGGGTCACTGGGGGGATTCAGCATTACTGGGGTCACTGGGGGATTCAGCATTACTGGGGTCACTGGGGGATTCAGCATTACTGGGGTCACTGGGGGGATTCAGCATTACTGGGGTCACTGGGGGGATTCAGCATTACTGGGGTCACTGGGGGGATTCAGCATTACTGGGGTCACTGGGGGGATTCAGCATTACTGGGGTCACTGGGGGATTCAGCATTACTGGGGTCACTGGGAGATTCAGCATTACTGGGGTCACTGAGGGATTCAGCATTACTGGGGTCACGGGGGATTCAGCATTAGTGGGGTCACTGGGGGATTCAGCATTACTGGGGTCACTGGGGGATTCAGCATTACTGGGGTCACTGGGGGGATTCAGCATTACTGGGATCACTGGGGGGATTCAGCATTACTGGGGTCACTAGGAGGATTCAGCAGTAGTGGGGTCACGGGGGATTCAGCATTACTGGGGTCACGGGGGATTCAGCATTACTGGGGTCACTGGGGGGATTCAGCATTACTGGGGTCACTGGGGGGATTCAGCATTACTGGGGTCACTGGGGGGATTCAGCATTACTGGGGTCACTGGGGGGATTCAGCATTACTGGGGTCACTGGGGGGATTCAGCATTACTGGGGTCACTGGGGGGATTCAGCATTACTGGGGTCACTGGGGGGATTCAGCATTACTGGGGTCACTGGGGGATTCAGCATTACTGGGGTCACTGGGGGGATTCAGCATTACTGGGGTCACTGGGGGATTCAGCATTACTGGGGTCACTGGGGGGATTCAGCATTACTGGGGTCACTGAGGGATTCAGCATTACTAGGGTCACTGAGGGATTCAGCATTACTGGGGTCACTGGGGGGATTCAGCATTACTGGGGTCACGGGGGATTCAGCATTAGTGGGGTCACTGGGGGATTCAGCATTACTGGGGTCACTGGGGGGATTCAGCATTACTGGGGTCACTGGGGGGATTCAGCATTACTGGGGTCACTGAGGGATTCAGCATTACTGGGGTCACTGGGGGGATTCAGCATTAGTCGGGTCACTGGGGGGATTCAGCATTACTGGGGTCACTGGGGGGATTCAGCATTACTGGGGTCACTGGGGGGATTCAGCATTACTGGGGTCACTGGGGGATTCAGGATTACTGGGGTCACTGGGGGATTCAGCATTACTGGGGTCACGGGGGATTCAGCATTAGTGGGGTCACTGGGGGATTCAGCATTACTGGGGTCACTGGGGGGGATTCAGCATTACTGGGGTCACTGGGGGGATTCAGCATTACTGGAGTCACTGGGGGGATTCAGCATTACTGGGGTCACTGGGGGGATTCAGCATTACTGGGGTCACTGGGGGGATTCAGCATTACTGGGGTCACTGGGGGGGATTCAGCATTACTGGGGTCACTGGGGGATTCAGCATTACTGGGGTCACTGGGGGATTCAGCATTACTGGGGTCAATGGGGGGGATTCAGCATTACTGGGGTCACTGGGGGATTCAGCATTACTGGGGTCACTGGGGGGATTCAGCATTACTGGGGTCACTGGGGGGATTCAGCATTACTGGGGTCACTGGGGGGATTCAGCATTACTGGGGTCACTGGGGGGATTCAGCATTACTGGGGTCACTGGGGGATTCAGCATTACTGGGGTCACTGGGGGATTCAGCATTACTGGGGTCACTGGGGGGATTCAGCATTACTGGGGTCACTGGGGGGATTCAGCATTACTGGGGTCACTGGGGGGATTCAGCATTACTGGGGTCACTGGGGGGATTCAGCATTACTGGGGTCACTGGAAAAAACTTGAATGGCAGAGTATCTGTTTTAAAGCCCAAACCCAGACAATTAATACCAGGTTTAATCTTCTGCAGTACAAATGGATTATGAGAGTTTACATAACTCCAGAATTACAACATACATTTTAATCCCCAATCCATGTATAAAATTCCACCTAGAGATAGGAACTTTATATCATTGCTTATGGAAGTGTCCCCAAGTTCAACTTTTTTGTGAAAGGGTTTTGCATCACTGGTGGTGAAACAATTTCCCCAAATCTCCTAAACTTTGCATATTTAATATTTTCCCTGTAACTTGAACTTTAACTAGATAAGTAAATGTTGATCTTCTGCTTATTACAAGCAAAACTTGTAGTCGCTCGCCATTGGAAACACACAGAAATCCCTAATTTTAAACAATGGTTACAGAAATTGTCTTATGTTTGGCTTCGGAAAAACTCACATATATTATTAAGGGAAAACCTGAAAAGGTTTTTCAAAGTATGGAATCCCTTATATTTCCCAAATCCCAAATATGTTATTGTGTGTGTAACCTGGCTGATAATGGACCAATTCTGATATTAAAGTACCACTGTTTTGACATTGTGTATATGCACAGTTGTGGTCAGAAATATTGGCACCCCTGGTAAATATGATCAAAGATGGCTGTAAAAATATATATCTGCATTGTTTATCTTTTTGAACATTCATTTAAAAAATGCACAAAAAACTAGACTTTCATTGAAATGTAACACATTGGCCATAATTATTGGCACCCCAAGAGTAAAATATCTCTAAAGTATATTCCCATTAATATTTAATTTTTTTTGACACACCAGGGTGACTAGGAACATGGAATTGTCTAGCTATAACTTCTTGTTCCACAGGAGTATAAATGAGGAACCACAAAGGCCAAATTCCCTAAATCATTCAACACATGGAGTAAAACCAAAGAATATAGTTCTGAAGTGTAGCAAAAGATTGTTGAGCATAACTCAATAGAAAGTGTTGTAAAAAAATAGCTAAAGCATCAGGGCAATAATTAAGAAGTTTCAATCAACTAAAGATGTTCTGAATCTGCCAGGAAGAGGACGAGTATCTGTATGGTCTTAATGCACGGCGCGGAGGAGAGTTTGAATGGCCAAAGTCTCTCCAAGTGTCACAGATGGAGAATTGCAAAGATTAGTGAGTCTTGGGGGTCAGAAAGCCTAAAAAATATCAAACAGCCCCTACATCTGCACATGTTGTTTGGGAGGGTTTCAAGAAAAATCCTCCTCGCTCCTCCAAACAGCATATTCAGTTGTCAGACACGACTGGAACAAATGGGCTTTTTGGCAGCAAACCCACCAGATGTGGTTGGTGCTAACAGGGATAAAAAGTCCTCCATATACGGTTAAATATATTGCTGGATCTTTAATGTTGTGGGCCTATTTTTTGCTGGAGGTCCTGGACATCTTTTTCAGATACATGGCATCATGGATTCTAGCAAATACCAACAGATAAAAAAATCATAAACCTGACCACTTCTGCAAGAAATGTTATAATGGGCCGTGGTTGGATCTTCCATCAGGACAACGGTCCAAAACAAACATCAAAATCTACACAAAAGCTTCTGCCATGGCCGTCCCAGTCCCTGACCGGACCCCTGACCGGATCCCTGCCCGGACACCTGACCGGACCCCTGACCTGATCCCTGACCGGACCCCTGACCTGATCCCTGACCGGACCCCTGACCTGATCCCTGACCGGACCCCTGACCTGATCCCTTACCGGACCCCTGACCTGATCCCTGACCGGACACCTGCCCGGACACCTGACCGGATCCCTGCCCGGACACCTGACCTGATCCCTGACCGGATCCCTGCCCAGACACCTGACCGGATCCCTGCCCTGATCCCTGACCGGACCCCTGCCCGGACACCTGACCTGATCCCTGACCGGACACCTGCCCGGACACCTGACCGGATCCCTGCCCTGATCCCTGACCAGATCCCTGCCCTGATCCCTGCCCTGATCCCTACCCGGACACCTGACCGGATCCCTGACCGGATCCCTGCCCGGACACCTGACCGGATCCCTGCCCTGATCCCTGACCGGACCCCTGACCTGATCCCTGACCGGACCCCTGACCGGACACCTGACCGGATCCCTGACCGGATCCCTGACCGGACCCCTGACCGGACCCCTGACCGGATCCCTGACCGGACACCTGACCGGATCCCTGCCCTGATCCCTGACCGGACCCCTGACCTGATCCCAGACCTGATCCCTGACCGGACCCGACCCCTGACCGGACCCCTGACCGGACACCTGACCTGATCCCTGACCGGATCCCTGCCTGGACATGGACACCTGACCGGATCCCTGCCCTGATCCCTGACCGGACCCCTGACCGGACCTCTAACCGGACCCCTGACCGGATCCCTGCCCGGACACCTGACCGGATCCCTGCCCTGATCCCTGACCGGACCCCTGACCTGATCCCAGACCGGACCCCTGACCCCAGACCTGATCCCTGACCGGATCCCAGACCGGACCCCTGACCTGATCCCTGACCTGATCCCAGACCTGATCCCAGACCTGATCCCTGACCGGACCCCTGACCTGATCCCAGACCGGACCCCTGACCTGATCCCTGACCTGATCCCAGACCTGATCCCTGACCGGACCCCTGACCCGACCCCTGACCTGATCCCTGACCGGATCCCTGTGGAAGACGAGTGGCTGAACTGAGGAGGAGAAGCGCCTGGATCTGGGAATCTGCGGGATCTGGAGAAAGTCTGTATGGAGGAATGGTCTCTGATCTGATCTCGTCAGGTGTTCTCCAAACTCATCCGGCATTACAGGAGAAGACTCACAACTGTTCTCTTGTAAAAAGGAGGTTGCAAAAAGTATTTAATAAAAGTATTTAATAAAAGGTATTTAATAAAAACATTTATTTCATAATGTGATTTTCCCCCCACTTTCAATTATTTTACTCCAATAAAAGGTGAGATTTTTGCAAAGTTTTTTTAATAAAAGTTTAAAAGGATAAACAATGCAGATATATTTTTACAGCCTTCTTTGATCATATTTACCAAGGGTGCCAATATTTCTGAGCACAACTGTATAGTATAGCTGTTTGTAGTTTTTGCTTTTCTTGTTTTTTTTCCTCCTGTTTAATTTTTTTTCCTCAGAAATCAATAAAGACAGTATTTTAAAACATTTTTTTTATTATAAATATATCGGCATTGCCATAAAAAAAACAATATCAGTTGACCACTATTCTTAAGCCGACAGTTCAGATAGTCTTGTGAACCCGGTTAACTTGCGTTGCTGAGTTATAGGTTTGCATGTAAGAGATCAATAATCAATTTTGCCTATATATTTTCTTCTGATATTTAAGCATTTTTCCTCAGATATTGTTTTTTAATAAAGGGCACCACCTGGTGGGGGTTCAGGATTTTCACACATGTGGAGGGAGACGACAGTGTTCACAGACACCGTAACTTGAGTTGCTTTATTTAATAAACTATTCAGTGATCAATCGAATCGGTCCCAAAGACACTAAAAGAGCCTTGGACAAGTGCATGTTGGGAAAAGTACATCCTATGGAAGTAAATGGAGCTTATCCACTGCTTGATTACCAACATTCTTCAAAATCTCATCTGCTGTGTTCAGCAGAAGAAACTCGAACAGGGTTGGAACAACTTTATGTAAATGATGACAGATGTTTAATTTGTTTCAAACTGTCCCTTTAAGAACGCGCATGTAAACAAAGTCAGTGTCGTGTTGGTTTTGTCTTGGCTTACGAGGCATTGCTTTAAAAATATGTTGTGAAATGATAAATCATTTATACTAACTGCAATATTTCACAAAAAAAAATATTTTTAAATTTTGATATGTTGACTTATAGATGCAAGTGATGAAGTGGCGAAGGTGTAAAGCATGTTTTGTGATGTGTGTAAAGAGAAGCACCTCTCGATCCCAGCTCTGAGCCCGAAGCTTCTTCCACTGTTCCCTCTTAGCAAAGTAATCCGGATACATGGTTTTCTCCGACGGGTGCCAGTGATCCAGACACCATTCAGGGACCTGGAAGAGAAGAGAGAATCAGGAGAACAGAGAATCAGGAGAACAGAGAATCAGGAGAACAGAGAATCAGGAGAACAGAGAATCAGGAGAACAGGGAATCAGGAGAACAGAGAATCAGGAGAACAGAGAATCAAGAGAACAGGGAATCAGGAGAACAGAGAATCAGGAGAACAGGGAATCAGGAGAACAGGGAATCAGGAGAACAGAGAATCAGGAGAACAGGGAATCGGGAGAACAGGGAATCAGGAGAACAGGGAATCAGGAGAACAGGGAATCAGGAGAACAGGGAATCAGGAGAACAGGGAATCAGGAGAAAAGGGAATCAGGAGAACAGAGAATCAGGAGAACAGGGAATCAGGAGAACAGGGAATCAGGAGAACAGGGAATCAAGAGAAAAGGGAATCAGGAGAACAGAGAATCAGGAGAGCAGAGAATCAGGAGAACAGGGAATCAGGAGAACAGGGAATCAAGAGAAAAGGGAATCAGGAGAACAGGGAATCAGGAGAACAGAGAATCAGGAGAACAGGGAATCAAGAGAAAAGGGAATCAGGAGAACAGGGAATCAGGAGAACAGAGAATCAGATGAACAGAGAATCAGGAGAACAGGGAATCAGATGAACAGAGAATCAGATGAACAGAGAATCAGGAGAACAGGGAATCAGGAGAACAGGGAATCAAGAGAAAAGGGAATCAGGAGAACAGAGAATCAGGAGAACAGAGAATCAGGAGAACAGGGAATCAGGAGAACAGGGAATCAAGAGAAAAGGGAATCAGGAGAACAGAGAATCAGGAGAACAGGGAATCAAGAGAAAAGGGAATCAGGAGAACAGGGAATCAGGAGAACAGGGAATCAGGAGAACAGAGAATCAGGAGAACAGGGAATCAAGAGAAAAGGGAATCAGGAGAACAGGGAATCAGGAGAACAGGGAATCAGGAGAACAGGGAATCAGGAGAACAGAGAATCAGGAGAACAGGGAATCAGGAGAACAGGGAATCAGGAGAACAGGGAATCAGGAGAACAGGGAATCAGGAGAACAGAGAATCAGGAGAACAGAGAATCAGGAGAACAGGGAATCAGGAGAACAGAGAATCAGGAGAACAGGGAATCAGGAGAACAGGGAATCAGGAGAACAGGGAATCATGAGAACAGGGAATCAGGAGAACAGAGAATCAGGAGAACAGGGAATCAGGAGAACAGGGAATCAGGAGAACAGGGAATCAGGAGAACAGGGAATCAGGAGAACAGGGAATCAGGAGAACAGGGAATCAGGAGAACAGGGAATCAGGAGAACAGAGAATCAGGAGAACAGAGAATCAGGAGAACAGGGAATCAGGAGAACAGGGAATCAGGAGAACAGGGAATCAGGAGAACAGGGAATCAGGAGAACAGAGAATCAGGAGAACAGAGAATCAGGAGAACAGGGAATCAGGAGAACAGGGAATCAGGAGAACAGAGAATCAGGAGAACAGAGAATCAGGAGAACAGGGAATCAGGAGAACAGGGAATCAGGAGAACAGGGAATCGGGAGAACAGAGAATCGGGAGAACAGAGAATCGGGAGAACAGGGAATCAGGAGAACAGGGAATCAGGAGAACAGGGAATCAGGAGAACAGAGAATCAGGAGAACAGAGAATCAGGAGAACAGAGAATCAGGAGAACAGGGAATCAGGAGAACAGAGAATCAGGAGAACAGGGAATCAGGAGAACAGGGAACCAGGAGAACAGGGAACCAGGAGAACAGGGAATCAGGAGAACAGAGAATCAGGAGAACAGGGAATCAGGAGAACAGGGAATCAGGAGAACAGGGAATCAGGAGAACAGGGAATCAGGAGAACAG
The DNA here is from genome assembly GCF_029890125.1 of Rhinichthys klamathensis goyatoka. Taxonomy (NCBI): domain Eukaryota; kingdom Metazoa; phylum Chordata; class Actinopteri; order Cypriniformes; family Leuciscidae; genus Rhinichthys; species Rhinichthys klamathensis. The sequence continues at coordinate 290,314 of NW_026606967.1, forward strand.
GGAATCAGGAGAACAGGGAATCAGGAGAACAGAGAATCAGGAGAACAGGGAATCAGGAGAACAGGGAATCAGGAGAACAGGGAATCAGGAGAACAGGGAATCAGGAGAACAGGGAATCAGGAGAACAGAGAATCAGGAGAACAGAGAATCAGGAGAACAGAGAATCAGGAGAACAGGGAATCAGGAGAACAGGGAATCAGGAGAACAGAGAATCAGGAGAACAGGGAATCAGGAGAACAGGGAATCAGGAGAACAGGGAATCAGGAGAACAGGGAATCAGGAGAACAGAGAATCAGGAGAACAGGGAATCAGGAGAACAGGGAATCAGGAGAACAGGGAATCAGGAGAACAGGGAATCAGGAGAACAGGGAATCAGGAGAACAGAGAATCAGGAGAACAGGGAATCAGGAGAACAGGGAATCAGGAGAACAGGGAATCAGGAGAACAGGGAATCAGGAGAACAGAGAATCAGGAGAACAGAGAATCAGGAGAACAGGGAATCAGGAGAACAGGGAATCAGGAGAACAGAGAATCAGGAGAACAGGGAATCAGGAGAACAGGGAATCAGGAGAACAGAGAATCAGGAGAACAGGGAATCAGGAGAACAGGGAATCAGGAGAACAGGGAATCAGGAGAACAGAGAATCAGGAGAACAGGGAATCAGGAGAACAGAGAATCAGGAGAACAGAGAATCAGGAGAACAGAGAATCAGGAGAACAGAGAATCAGGAGAACAGGGAATCAGGAGAACAGAGAATCAGGAGAACAGAGAATCAGGAGAACAGGGAATCAGGAGAACAGGGAATCAGGAGAACAGAGAATCAGGAGAACAGAGAATCAGGAGAACAGGGAATCAGGAGAACAGGGAATCAGGAGAACAGGGAATCAGAAGAACAGAGAATCAGGAGAACAGGGAATCAGGAGAACAGGGAATCAGGAGAACAGAGAATCAGGAGAACAGGGAATCAGGAGAACAGGGAATCAGGAGAACAGAGAATCAGGAGAACAGGGAATCAGGAGAACAGAGAATCAGGAGAACAGAGAATCAGGAGAACAGAGAATCAGGAGAACAGAGAATCAGGAGAACAGAGAATCAGGAGAACAGAGAATCAGGAGAACAGAGAATCAGGAGAACAGGGAATCAGGAGAACAGGGAATCAGGAGAACATGGAATCAAGAGAACAGGGAATCAGGAGAACAGGGAATCAGGAGAACAGGGAATCAGGAGAACAGGGAATCAAGAGAACAGGGAATCAGGAGAACAGGGAATCAGGAGAACAGGGAATCAGGAGAACAGGGAATCAGGAGAACAGAGAATCAGGAGAACAGGGAATCAGGAGAACAGGGAATCAGGAGAACAGGGAATCAGGAGAACAGGGAATCAAGAGAACAGGGAATCAGGAGAACAGGGAATCAGGAGAACAGGGAATCAGGAGAACAGGGAATCAAGAGAACAGGGAATCAAGAGAACAGGTCCACATGATGCCCAGACACTGAAGATGCCAAACCGGGAATAGAGTTTTAATATGTCTCAAACAGTGTTGCCATGGCGAGGCAATACATTTATGGTGAAAAAAAAAACATTAAATCATGTAAATATATTCTAGTGGACCACATTTACAAAATTATAAACCTGAGTGTGTAGTAGAAGAGTAGACAAGCTTTGGGACACACTCACGTCTTACAACTGCGTCTTTAACGGTTGCTCGCATCCTGACACACAAACTGGCATGTCAATCATCTCGTCGCAAAAATAATTCTCCACATTTAATTTCATTTCCTACTGTATCGGAGAGAAATGCAGAAGCGGGTCTTTCATGCAGACTCTCCTCATATTAATGTATAATGATGCATTTAAAGTTAACGGCCAAACGGATCTTCGTACAAGTCCACATTGTTATTGCAGATGAAATATAACACAGATAACATTAAATAAATATTTTTTTATCAGGTTAAACTTTGGTTAGTCACTGAAACCTTTATCTAAACCTCTCACCGTTGGTCGCGCATATCCACCATGTTTTGTAGTTTTTTAATACTTTTTACTCAATGGATTGTGGGTAATATTAGCCGTTATATTGAGCACGGATCCACACTTCAAAAATCCATCGGGAATAGTAGATCATCCGGGGACTTCTGGCACGCTCTCTTCAACACACTGTGCTTTGGGACACACTTATTCTAATCTCACACACTGTTTAGGATGGCTAGTGTGGACAGAGACGCAGGGTCTGACTTAGATCTTCTTCTCAAGACTTTTTGAGAAGAAAATTCACAGTTTAACTTGAACTTTTGGACACCGCAAAGGTGTAAAAACTAAATATTTGCATACACTTTTAAGGAGGGCTGTCACTAACGATTATTTTGGTAATCAAGTAATCTGTCGATTATTTTCACGATTAATCGAGTAACCTGATACTTTTTTTTGTGATAATAAAAATAGACCTACGCCTTTAAAATCACTTAAAATACATATATAACAATGAGGCAATAATAATTGGTTCAAATAAAGGATCAAAAGCAAGTAATCATATGGTTTTATAGAACAACACTGTTAAAATACATAATATAAACTTTAGAGATAGTGTAGAGAAAAGAAATCTCTGATGACCGAGGCACTCCTTAGTTAAAATGTCTTTATTGGAAAAATGACATGTCCTAAACGGACAATTTTAAAACACCCACGCGTAGCGGCATGGAGCCTTCTTCAGGGCATAATATAAACTATTAACTCATGTAAATTATATATACAGTATATATATATATATATATATAAATGCCTGCAGAGGGCGCCAGCGGCCCGGTGTTATTACACTACAGGAGATCAAATCCTTGTTTAATATTGGACAAAAGACATTTAATTCAAATGTCAACTTAATCTTTAATATTTGGCCACTTTTACGATTTAAATGCTACAGCTACTGTAATTATTTGAACAAGAACATGTGCAGATCAAAACATGCAAACTCAGAGCGAGGGGTTACATTTTTATTTTGAAATCGTGATGAACAGTTAGCATAGAATCACGTGATGTATTAACCTAACAGATCTGATGAAATGGCACACACCCCTAACCCTTACGCAGAGGTGGAGTTAGAGACGCTCCACGCATGACATCAGTTCATGAGCGTTTACTGTGAACGGAGCCGCTCTGAGACGCGTGGCCTACTCACGGACATGATTACAGCGCATGTATATTAAACATGCAGGACATTTATTTAATTGAATCGCAGACTTTATGATTTCACAATAGCACTGCTATAGTATGGTTTTTAAATGGTTCTAATACACTGTGCAGTCTAATAATGCGGTTCATGGATTCTCATCGATGGAGCGCGCCCCTTCCCGTATTTTGCCGGTTACTCGACACAGGTCAATTGCAATCGAGGATTTTTAAAAATCGAGTACTCTACTTTCAAGACATTTGATTCCCACTGATAATTAGACCAACACATATTCCTCTGCAGAACCTCTCCACAGTAAACCTTGTAGCGCTCGTAGCGAAGCGTTAGCCCGGTCACTCACCTTGTAGCACTCGTAGCGCTCGTAGGACGTGCCTCCAGGGGAGTCGGGGAACAGGTAGGGCTGCGGGTGCTGGTGGGTCCAGAACTCCTCTTCTCCTGCCTTCAGCATCAGCGTGGCCTTCACCAGGTCCTTCTCATGCTTGTTCTCATCGAAGCGCGCTCGCATCAGACACGCGTAGAACCGATATTTATCCCTGAAAGAGAACAGAAACTTTATTGATTTTTAGATTTTACACAAATAATTATCTGTATTTTCGCCTGTTTCACATTCATTTCCTATGGTGGCCTTTTGACCGTGAAGACCACGAGTGTGACTTTTTACCACCACTTAGACTTTTCAAATCATGCCCTACATTCTTTTGTGTTCGTATACGAAGTGCCATAAAAGTCACTAAGTTTCATACCATTCCGATGAAGCTACGATTTTTAAAACTTCAAAAATGTACAATTTGTTGGTCAAAAGTGACAGAAGAGCACCATTTGCCGCTTTAGGAGATTTGGGAGAAACTCAAAAAATAATGGGGGTCTCAGTCCTAATTTTAGAACTCCTACATTTTTGCCAGTATTTCACAAAGCATTTTATCGCTAAAACCAGCTCAGAAATCTGTGAAACGTTAGTAGTCGTAAGGAGGACTCCTGAGTCCCTAAGACCAAATCACAACCAATCCTAATGGCTGTTGCTGCAATCCGCCCGAAGACACTGAACGCCAGTGATAGGCCTTGGGTGCTGAACCTTTTCTTCATAAATGCAATACATATTTTGATTTATAGATTCTACTCTACGATGACATAAAGGTTTATTTAAGTACAGACAGAGTGCGTTGAATGAAGGAGAATAAAGCGTTGCGGTGGAGTTGAAAGCAATCCTCTGTGCCGATGATAGCCGTGTGGGCAGTGCAGAGTTCAGTGCCCGATCTCAAATACAGTCTGATTACCTGTGGCAGTGGTTTTCACATCCTCACAGAATCTTCAACATTGACATGTGGATGTGAGAAGTTCTATATAAAGCATCTGCAAAATTACTAAATATGCAGTGCGAGTTATATATTTCTAACTCCAAACAATTGGCCACCGAACCAGCTGATAAAATCTTCCTTTGATTCGCTACGTGATTACAACTTGACACTCAAATTAACCGACCGCATTTTACTGATGCAGAAGACGCACACGCACTGAGGGAGCGCGGCGTGTCAGTGTTCACCGGGCTGTGGTCAAACAATGACGCAGTTACAAGGTGTGTATAATTTAAACTACTTAGTCAACACTAACAGTAGCTGCGGGTCGGTCCTCATTGCTGCTCTCCTCCGAGTCACTTCTGAACTTGGTGAACTGGACAATTCTGAACTTGGTGAACTGGACACTTCTGAACTTGGTGAACTGGACACTTCTGAACTTGGTGAACTGGACACTTCTGAACTTGGTGAACTGGACACTTCTGAACTTGGTGAACTGGACACTTCTGAACTTGGTGAACTGGACACTTCTGAACTTGGTGAACTGGACACTTCTGAACTTGGTGAACTGGACACTTCTGAACTTGGTGAACTGGACACTTCTGAACTTGGTGAACTGGACACTTCTGAACTTGATGAACTGGACACTTCTGAACTTGGTGAACTGGACACTTCTGAACTTGATGAACTGGACACTTCTGAACTTGGTGAACTGGACACTTCTGAACTTGATGAACTGGACACTTCTGAACTTGGTGAACTGGACACTTCTGAACTTGGTGAACTGGACAATTCTGAACTTGGTGAACTGGACACTTCTGAACTTGGTGAACTGGACACTTCTGAACTTGGTGAACTGGACACTTCTGAACTTGGTGAACTGGACACTTCTGAACTTGGTGAACTGGACACTTCTGAACTTGATGAACTGGACACTTCTGAACTTGGTGAACTGGACACTTCTGAACTTGATGAACTGGACACTTCTGAACTTGGTGAACTGGACACTTCTGAACTTGATGAACTGGACAATTCTGAACTTGGTGAACTGGACACTTCTGAACTTGGTGAACTGGACACTTCTGAACTTGGTGAACTGGACACTTCTGAACTTGGTGAACTGGACACTTCTGAACTTGGTGAACTGGACACTTCTGAACTTGGTGAACTGGACACTTCTGAACTTGATGAACTGGACACTTCTGAACTTGGTGAACTGGACACTTCTGAACTTGATGAACTGGACACTTCTGAACTTGGTGAACTGGACACTTCTGAACTTGGTGAACTGGACAATTCTGAACTTGGTGAACTGGACACTTCTGAACTTGGTGAACTGGACACTTCTGAACTTGATGAACTGGACACTTCTGAACTTGGTGAACTGGACACTTCTGAACTTGGTGAACTGGACACTTCTGAACTTGATGAACTGGACACTTCTGAACTTGGTGAACTGGACACTTCTGAACTTGATGAACTGGACACTTCTGAACTTGGTGAACTGGACACTTCTGAACTTGATGAACTGGACACTTCTGAACTTGGTGAACTGGACACTTCTGAACTTGGTGAACTGGACACTTCTGAACTTGGTGAACTGGACACTTCTGAACTTGGTGAACTGGACACTTCTGAACTTGGTGAACTGGACACTTCTGAACTTGGTGAACTGGACACTTCTGAACTTGGTGAACTGGACACTTCTGAACTTGGTGAACTGGACACTTCTGAACTTGGTGAACTGGACACTTCTGAACTTGGTGAACTGGACACTTCTGAACTTGGTGAACTGGACACTTCTGAACTTGGTGAACTGGACAATTCTGAACTTGGTGAACTGGACAATTCTGAACTTGGTGAACTGGACACTTCTGAACTTGATGAACTGGACACTTCTGAACTTGGTGAACTGGACACTTCTGAACTTGGTGAACTGGACAATTCTGAACTTGGTGAACTGGACAATTCTGAACTTGGTGAACTGGACACTTCTGAACTTGGTGAACTGGACACTTCTGAACTTGATGAACTGGACACTTCTGAACTTGGTGAACTGGACACTTCTGAACTTGATGAACTGGACACTTCTGAACTTGGTGAACTGGACCCTTCTGAACTTGGTGAACTGGACACTTCTGAACTTGGTGAACTGGACACTTCTGAACTGGACACTTCTGAACTTGGCGAACTGGACACTTCTGAACTTGGTGAACTGGACACTTCTGAACTTGGCGAACTGGACACTTCTGAACTTGGTGAACTGGACACTTCTGAACTTGGTGAACTGGACACTTCTGAACTTGATGAACTGGACACTTCTGAACTTGGTGAACTGGACACTTCTGAACTGGACACTTCTGAACTTGGCGAACTGGACACTTCTGAACTTGGTGAACTGGACACTTCTGAACTTGGTGAACTGGACACTTCTGAACTTGATGAACTGGACACTTCTGAACTTGATGAACTGGACACTTCTGAACTTGGTGAACTGGACACTTCTGAACTTGGTGAACTGGACACTTCTGAACTTGATGAACTGGACACTTCTGAACTTGGTGAACTGGACACTTCTGAACTTGGTGAACTGGACACTTCTGAACTTGATGAACTGGACACTTCTGAACTTGATGAACTGGACACTTCTGAACTTGGTGAACTGGACACTTCTGAACTTGGTGAACTGGACACTTCTGAACTTGGTGAACTGGACACTTCTGAACTTGATGAACTGGACACTTCTGAACTTGGTGAACTGGACACTTCTGAACTTGGTGAACTGGACACTTCTGAACTTGATGAACTGGACACTTCTGAACTTGGTGAACTGGACACTTCTGAACTTGATGAACTGGACACTTCTGAACTGGACACTTCTGAACTTGATGAACTGGACACTTCTGAACTTGATGAACTGGACACTTCTGAACTTGGTGAACTGGACACTTCTGAACTTGGTGAACTGGACACTTCTGAACTTGGTGAACTGGACACTTCTGAACTTGGTGAACTGGACACTTCTGAACTTGGTGAACTGGACACTTCTGAACTTGATGAACTGGACACTTCTGAACTTCTCTTGATTAAAGCTCCAACAGTAAAAAAGAGTATAATAAGCAGACACGGCAAACCTGTACCGGGTAACACATTTAAACAACTATTATTACTAATATTCTATAAAATTAAAAGGAAGTAACTAATTTATTATGAATAGGATAGTTCAATATAAAATATTCAGATATTATAAACTGATTGAAGTAGTAAAGCAATAACATGCAATTGAAAAGTTATTCAGCAGCACTTTATTTAAAGTTTAATTGCACCTATGAGTTGTATTTAATATCAATCAGTTGGGGACAGTTCATCTAAAAGTTGATGAGTGTGTTTTGTTTACTATATTTAGCGTTTTTAAAATAGTTTACCAAAGAAATACATTTACCAAATAAAAGAAAAAGAAAAAAATCAAACAAGGTGAATTACTTTTTTACATTTCTAAAGTATTTGGGTTTGTTTATTATACTAAGCCCTTTTTGTCGATTTTGATATATAAGTAACTATCATTGCATCCCTGTATTATGATGGGAGAGGCTCCAATACAGTGCGGCACTGTTACGTCCGTAAGAACGTTTATAGTTGTGTGAGGGGGATTATGTTTTTTCCGCTCTATCTGTTTCTCTCACTTTCTCAGGTTGTTGCTGATTGGCTATCGTGCTTGTCAGTTAAGACGATGAGTGGCCTTGGAAGGCGGGATCTGCGTGAGGAGTGACACCTGGTGAAGTGGACACTTAAAGACCACGCTGCTGCAAGAGGACCTTGTATTGAGAGAACATTGGCGATACGAACTATGTCTTAGATTTGCTTTGCGATTGAAAGCCGTCTAGAGTTCTAGAGAAGCTTCATCTTAAGAGAGGCTGGAGATTGAGAGTTTTTGCTGGAGATATTATATGGAGAAACTGTTGTGTTTTATCGTTGTTACGCTGTTCACATGCATGTTCATCATTCCTTGCTTGGCTGCGTCCAAAACCTTCTCCTTTGTGAGCGTGGCGGTCTACAAAGAAGAAGGGGATAAGTAAGTTTGTCACGTGACATACATTGTACACACGTAACCTGTCTGTTTAAAAACACTAGTTAGGGAATTGTGCCACCCGCTGTATTTATGTTTTTTAGTTAGTGTAGTTTAGCTATGACGTCTTGGACGTTGAAGACTTTTCTTTTGGGCTTTTCTTTGTATCATAGTATTAGCCGTTTAATCTGTTAGATAACCTGTATGTTTATGTTACTTTCATTTCTTTGGCACAGTTCATTTTCCCCTTTTTTCTTTGTGGTTGGTTCTGTTATGGTATATCTTTATTCATTAAAACGTATTCACTTTATTCAGTGGTCTCTCGTGTTTTCTCACCTCATTCAGTGTTATAGTGTGATGTTTTTATGATGTTAGTTTTCATAAATAAATAAAAATATAAAAATCAAGGAAACTTCCCTGTTTATAGAGCACATTTAAAAACAACAACTGTTGGCCAAAGTGCTGTACAAAGTGTAGACAGGTATCCTAATGAGTAAACATATAACACACAGATAAGCAATACACTACAATTTATACCACTAGGCCCACTCATGACCATCAGCAACAGTAAATAAGTGGGTTTTAAGCAGTGATTTAAAATCAATATATAATCGGGATTAAAGGGACTCTCACCCATTAGCATTAAGCTTTGTATCAGTAGAAACAGGGTAGTATTTTCGAATGACCGTCCTTCCCTCCCTCATGTCCCCCTGAGACGAGAGATTTCTGTATTGTGTGTCTGGAAAAAAACCTCAGATGTCGCAAAAACCGTCATTTAGCGTCATCAGTGGCTTTTTTGGCCAGAGGCTGGAGACTACAGCCAGTAGTAGAAGCTCGTTCTGCATGTTTTCAACCCGCCCATCTCACTACTATACAGGGCTCGAATTTCGGCGCGGGATTGCGGGTATTGTGCATAATTCTAATCATTCCCGCAGGTCTCCCATTTATAATGCGGGAAGTTCCCGCAATCGTAATCCACACAGATAATACAATCAAATCATTCTTTTAACAACTATCTTCCAGACGCAATTTCACAAACAGCGTGAGTGTTCAGCGGTGCCGCGTCTTCTATCTCTTCTCATAATGTGTTGTGCAAGGCATCAAGCGCTGCGGCGATAATACACACTCGCGTTTAGGAGTCGGGACCATAGACTGTAAGGTCGGGACATGACGGATATTCACTTGCACAATCGGGCCAGCAGTGCATCGTGACTGAAGTCTTTTTAAGTCTCACCAGTTTAAACATTCAAGGGATTTTAAACTAATCAGTGCTCGCACGCTCTCTGAGATTATTTTCTATGCGCACATTCATAGAAAATCCGCCTCAAAAACAGCTGGCCAGTAACTATTTTTCGCGGATTATATTGCTTTAACGCGCAAAATTGTCAATTTCGGTCTTTGTGAGTATACTCTAAACATAGTCGGTTTTGTCTTTAATAAGCATAAAACGCATGCCAGTATAATGAGCACAGGATCCGTGCACTAGCTCTTAAAGTGACGGCAGCCATATGTGTCCGTCATTAATTTTGAGGTCAAAACAACAAAAGATAGCTTTAAGTTAAAGGAATCAGGATTAATAGCCTATGTCTTTAATTTATTCAGGACTAAAATACTACCCAGGGTTATTTTCCATTTGATTACTTTATTCAGTTTCTCACTAGTGTTAGACCTATTCAAAAACTTTGTTCTTTAATTGTCTTTATTTGTATCTTTATTCTATTGTATTTATTTGTGCTACTTTTTTCAATTTAATTAAATTTAAATCAAGCTTCCTTGTGATGTGTAAATTCTTAACAACAATATTACCCCATTGTAAAAATGCAATGAGCGCAAACATTTAGGCAAGATAAATGTAATAATTTTGTTTGGAAAAAATTCTCCCCCTCGAACAAAAAAATCCCCCCCATGAGAATCATCTAAGGGGGGATTTCCCCCCCATTTTCCAAAACGAAATTCAGGCCCTGCATTTTTCTTTTTGCTGTATCGAAAACATACCGAACCGTGTCACCACTGTATCGTATCGAACCGTGAATTTTGTGAACCGTTACACCCCTAAAGGGCAGCAAAGCAAGTGCATTCTGGGAGTTGTTGTCTTTCAGCCACATGAGTAAAAAATACATTTTCTGCGTTTTCTCAGTCTAGAATGCTTCAACTTCAAAAATAATTTCACATTTCTACTATATAAATGACCAATATTAAATACACATTCATCTTCCCAGAGGTGAAGTATCCCTTTAAATCTGAGGTAGTAGATATATTTCTCTCGGTTGTTTAATTTTCTTAACTTCTTATCGCTGTGATGCAGAACTAGTGTTTCCCTCAATCCCTCATTCTCCAGGATTCCCCTCGGACAGGACACTTAATGGACTAATACAGAGATAAAGACCAAACTCGCACCTTATTGGGGATGTGTACTAGATACAGGAACAGGCAAGCGGACTGAACGTGAATATACTGGAATAAAATTGGCTTGACACTGGATATTCGATATTCGCACATTTAGTCTCTAAAGTTACACACGACATTGCTACACACGTTTCTAACTTCAAGCTTAGAAGAGAATTACTTGCAGTCATAAAACCAACTGTAAAGTGTTCATGTATCAGAAATAATGCACACCTTTTAGATTTTTGATATTTAAAATAAAATAAATTGTCAAATGTGTATATTGCTATTTTTTCAGTACCGCATGAGCTCATATTTATTTTAATATCAACTGGGTTAAACCCGGCTTTAAAAGAGGACAGCCCGGGTTCAGCACAGTGAGAAACTCATCTGAGATCCCAAACAGCGAGGAGTCACATCAACACAACACGAACGACGAAACACACAAACAAACCCCTGTTCTGAACATGACAAACTGAATTGGATTATATACAGTTTGATCAAAGCGATCGCCATCAAATAAATGCATCTCTGTGTCTTTTAATGTCACTTTACATCGATGCAAATGTGCAGGAAAGGTCATGTAGTTCATATTTAACCAAACCAGAGTTAGCATGAGATCGACCGCAGTGTTTATGTTCTCAGATCGGCCGATAAACACGGATTCAAATATATACACCTGCAACTATCATTTATAAAGTTAACCCTCACCTGAAGATGCACCAGGACTCGAGGTGTCTCAGGGATTTCTTGTAGAGTCGCAGGACCTTCTGCTGGTGGGTCAGATAGGCGGCCGCCATCTTGCACTGTCAGTCGCTGCGGTGCTGCGCATGCGCGTGAGAAACCGACATCCGAATCTTTAGTATCGAATCAGTGTTTCGGGAATCGGAACCGCTAGCACAATACTATTTCTGTCAAAGAAAGATATTCTAAAAGTAGTAAGAGTAGTAGGCTACTATTCAGCACTGGTTATTATGGTTATTCTGAATTTAAAACATTTAGTTTATCAGTACATTTAAAGAAATCGTAGGCCTACTTGTTTTATTTATGTATTAACTGTTACTGACGAATTTGCACCACAAGTTGTATTAGTATGTTAAATCTGTGTACTCCTGGATAGTAATTTTATGCGCAATTCTGATACATACATTTTAAATGTAGGCCGAAATATTTTTCAGTGCAACGAACACAGAGACAGTTTTATCATTTAACTTAATAAATGTTGAGTATAATTTTCTTTAAAAGTTCTTAAAACAATGATGTGAAAAAAAATTATGTTACACAAAATATGTGCTATAAATTAATAAAAGACTATTTAAGATTATTAGACTAAGATTATTTATCTTTAATGGTATTAACTGATATTATAGGCGACGTTACACCATACAGTAATGAAAACACTTGCAATCATTTCGTTCTTGCTGCATTTGCACACTTTGACCAGCAGATATTAATGACGTCACTGACCAGCAGATGTCCTCAGCGCGCCCAGTTTCCAAACAGTGAATCATTTTTAAAAGTAATCGGTTCAAATGAATCGAAGCCTCGCTTCTCCCACTGAAGTCACCTTCACAGCAACTGTTCCCAGTTCAATGTTTTACGCCCTTCCCTCTTTAGCTGCTTATGAATTGTTTATACACTGTTCTATAGGTCTTTATAGCTAACTTGTCTTACCCTGAAATGATGTTGATTTTTTAAACACATTTTCTATTGGTTTTAAAAACTCATTAATAGATAAATTATCTTACTAATGTATTAAACACACATAACATTTAGTTGCCATTAATATAGAAAAGACATTTACATTCATGCATTCACACAAAAATAAATTACAAGCTAATATAACTAGTCTCTAAGTTACAAATTAACAGAGATTGAGAAGTTTAATCAAGAATAAAACTTAATTATTAAGTTGCCGAACATTCCTGATAGTAACCATTCGCTATCATTACTATCTTTTTTATATTAATAAATGAATGGTGACTGAGACTGAATACTCTCTCTCTCTCTCTCTCTCTCTCTCTCTCTCTCTCTCTCTCTCTCTCTCTCTCTCTCTCTCTCTCTCTCACACACACACACGCGCGCGGTGTGAAACAACATTAGTGTTAGTAGATGACAGGGTTTTTTAACTATACCTCCAACAATAGGCACTTTATAAAGAAAACTTACCATTGAAAATAGAGGACAGAAAAATATATGCAATTATTATTATTTTGAAGGCAAGTTATTTTCTCTTGCAATATTCACTTGTTCATGTCCCTTTGTTATATTTTCATACATCTAATTCTGAAGTGCAAAATATGAAGGTATTATTATGAGCGAAACTGAAGAGAAAAGCCACACGATCTGTAAATTTGTCGCACAGAAATGTTTTAGGAGAACAAGTTGAAAACATGTCCATAACTACAACTACTCTTTGGTGTGTTTAGCTTTTTTTATTTTTTTATTTGAGAGTTTTTAAAATGTATTTGAATAGTTTAGTAGCCTACCTAGTCGTCATTATCATACAGTACTACAGTCTTTTGACAAATTAAATAAACCTCTGCATGTCTGTGGCCTGATAAAATGTATAGGCTAGCCTGGTGTGTAATAATACACAGGTACACAATGTAAACGCTGATTTCACGCAGCCGCCATTTTGAAATCGAAAGCGAGGCTCCGGTGGGAAGAACAGATCAACAACAGTTGGACAACCAACCTGAAGCTGCTGCTGCGATTTACACTACTGATGTTAATATCCAATATAGGATATGTATATAGTTCGTTTCTGCTTCTTTTTTTTTACTTTCTGAATTATATATATAAAAAATAATTTTATTTATAAATGAATTTCACTGTATATAGTCTAAACTATGAAAGAAATGTATGTATCTAATTTGTACATTAAACACAACAATACGCCAAGACAAGTTGCGATTTGAAAAGCGTGAAGTAATATTTTCAGTTTCATTAGTTTTTGCACCTTGTTTCAAGGAAATAGGGGAAATATAAATATTCATACAGTATAAGCGCCACCCAGTGGAACTCAATATTTCAGGAACTAAATATATTGTAACACCAAACAGGGTGATAAGTTACGAACTTATGAAGCAGGAAAGTATTAAATGCTTTTAAATATAAACAACTCTAAAGTAGCATTTAACATTAAATGTGTAAAAACGACAAAAAAAATAAATAAAACGAAGTTGAGTGGGAGCTGACGGTTACAATCCAAATGAACTCGATGGGAAGGCTGTGTCCTAGTGATGCTGTTTATCTGGGCGGTCTCGTCATCAAGCGGATCGAGGCCTTGGGTCCACATCCTTCATTCGGCCCGGTCTGAAGGACACATGTAATCCCCTATACCCTCATCACTATTCCCTACATTACTCACTCGTATAGTCCACTTGGAGGAGTGAATGAAAACGAGTGAGAGAACTCAGACACTGAGTCGCCGGAAGGGCAGTATAGTTTGTGCTTGCTGTTTAAATGGGTGGTATAATGCCCTTTTCACAAGATGTAAAATAAGTCTCTGATGTCCCCAGTGTGTGTGAAGTTTAAGCTCAAAATACCCCACAGGTAATTTTATATAGCATGCTAAAGTTGTCACCTTTTGAGGGTGAGCAAAAACACACCGTTTTTGTGTCTGTACCTTTAAATGCAAATGAGCCGCTGCTCCCGGCACAGAGGGCGGAGCTTAAAGAGCTTGTGTCCTTTTACCTCACATACACACACACGCTGAAAATATCAAAAACTTTTAGCCTTTTATGTTCAAATTGGAGTCAGAAAGATGGAGAGGCTCAAGAAGTGACAATGTAGAATATAACAGGACATTTCTGAATGATTAGTTGATACATTTATGTAGCTTATGTGTAGTTCTCTTCTAGTCAGTGATTAGGATATTCGGTCTTGATAATCTATAAATCGTGTTGGGGCGGGGTTTATGTAAATTTTAGGGTTAGTGATGTCACTAACCCGGGAGGAAGCTCGTGTAGTTCTACCAGCCGTGTGTTGTAGTTCTTAAAAAGCCATTTCTTTAAAAGCAAGAAGCAAGAAGCAAGAAATGTCTTTAAAAAGCAATTTCTTTTTGTTGTTTTTGCTCAAACAGCAACAGTACACACTAACTAAAGTTAGAAAAGTGAAATAATAATCAACCCCCCCTTCCATCTCACTAGATTATTACGATTAATGGCAAAATGAATGTTTGGAAATGTAAAGTAATATTTCCTACTGACACTACAGCAAAAGAAAAACAGAAAGACTTTATTATACAACAAACTAAGAACACGCAGGAGATGATAAGGAAATAACAGTAAAACACAACCACATAAACGAGACTGAACACTGAACAAAGGGAACTGAGGGCTTAAATACACAGGGAGTAATCAACGGAACTAAGAACAGGTGTAAAACTAATCAACAACAATTTCGGGAGCGAATTCAGCTTCCTGACAGCCTGATGAATAAAGCTGTCCTTCAGTCTGCTGGTCCTGGCCTGGAGACTCCGCAGTCTCCTCCCTGATGGCAGCTGTATGACGGGTGAGTGGGATCTCCTGCAATGCAGAAGGGTTTGCGGATGAGACGGGTTCCGTAAATGTCCTGGAGGGAGGGAAGAGGGACACCAATGATCTTCTCAGCTGCTCTCACTATGAGCTGTAGGCTCTTCCGACAAGATGCGTTACAGGCCCCGTACCACACAGTGATGCAGCTCGTCAAGATGCTCTCAATGGTGCCTCTGTAAAATGAGTACATGATGGAGGGCGCAGCTCTGGCTCTTCTCAGTTTACGGAGGAAGTAGAGACGCTGCTGTGACTTCTTTGCCAGTGCTGCTGTGTTTACGGTCCAGGAGAGATCCTCAGTAATGTGCACACCCAGGAACTTGGTGCTGCTCACTCTCTCCACAGTGGCACCGTTGATGGTTAGAGTAGCATGCTGAGTGTGCGCTCTTCGGAAGTCAACTACAATCTCCTTCGTCTTGTCCACATTTAGGGAGAGATTGTTGTCACTGCACCACCTGGCCAGGCGGCTCACTTCGCTCCTGTAGTTTGTCTCGTCTTTGTTGCTAATGAGACCCACCACAGTCGTGTCATCCGCAAACTTAATAAGGAGGTTGGATTTGTGTGACGATGTGCAGTCGTGAGTCAGCAGAGTGAAGAGGAGGGGGCTCAGCACACATCCTTGGGGGGCCCCAGTGTTCAGAGTGATGGTGCTGGATGTGGTACTGCCGACCCGTACTGCCTGAGGTCTTCCAGTTAAAAAGTCCAACAGCCAGTTGCAAAGCGAAGTGCTGAGCCCCAGCTGGACCAGTTTGTGAATAAGCTGTTGAGGGATGATAGTGTTAAATGCAGAACTGAAGTCCAGGAACCACATTCTGACGTATGAGTCTTTTTTGTCTAGATGAGTAAGTGCTGAGTGGACAACAGTTTGATGGAGCCGTAGATTTGAACGATTTGACCGATATGCAAACTGGAAGGGGTCCAGGGAGGGGGGGAGAGCAGACTTGATATGGTGCATGACTAGCTGTTCGAAGCACTTCATAATAATAGGAGTAAGTGCAACTGGTCAGTAGTCATTAAAGCAGGATGCAAATGGCTTCTTGGGAACTGGAATGATGGTGGTAGCTTTGAAGCATGTAGGGACAACAGCCTGACTTAATGAGATGTTAAATATGTCTATGAAGCAGGGGCGGAGTGGCAATCGGGAGAGTCGGGAGTTTCCCCGGTGGGCCGGTAGTGTTTCGAGGCCCGCGAGGGCCGGTCTGATAATAGTTATACCATGTTAAGTGTTATAGCCATGCGCACTTGAGGCCCAAGCGAGGAAAAAAAACACGTTTTTTTACATTTTCGATAACGGAGCGTAAAGACGCCAGTCATGAATTAGCTACAGTGGCGTGGGTCGTAGGGTGTGTAGTGCTTGAAAGCAGATTTTGACGCGTTCGACCCGAGTTCGAATCCGCCTTTTGCCGAACTCTCTCTTCTCCCTTTTCCCAACACATATGAGATGTAAACTGTACCGCCTATACCATAAAGGTCTCTAGCATTATATTTTGACAACGAACTAAAATCGAAACCATGATAAGGCTTTGTGCCTTTATAAAACAGCACAAGACTTTAATTAAGTATATAGGCATTCTGTGTGTGCTGCGTGATTGAAAGAAAAGTGCGCTCTTTGCTCACGCGATCAGCATGGTTATCAGGTGTTTTCTCCTAAATAAAAGCTCAAGGGTTTATTTCTTGCAAGTGAAGAAATTAGGACAAAAGTATTTTAATTTTCCTATACTATAGTGTAATGTAGTCTAAAATATACTTTGGAAA
Organism: Rhinichthys klamathensis goyatoka; assembly: GCF_029890125.1. Lineage (NCBI taxonomy): Eukaryota > Metazoa > Chordata > Actinopteri > Cypriniformes > Leuciscidae > Rhinichthys > Rhinichthys klamathensis. The sequence continues at coordinate 307,534 of NW_026606967.1, forward strand.
TATTCATTTTCATTTATACAGTACATTTATAGGCTATATGGATTTTACGTCATTGGAATAATTATATAAATCATTATTACATTATTATAATAATTGTTTGGCATCCTAAAACACCATTGATAATGTAATGTAGACTGAGACTCTCATAACTAAAAAGATGCTTTAATGTCCAGGTACAAATCAATGCTTTTTCTTTGTTCAATGAGCAGTTCATGGGTTGAAGCTCTTAATTTTGATCTCTCAAAGAGCACCAGATTGATGCATTTAACCTTAAAATGTACAAAATTTTCCTATGTGAAAGAACAACCATTTATGAACTTTAATCCAGCATAGTACAACAAAGTTCCTTTTAAGTCATTAAAACTGTAAATGCCATATTAAAATGTCCTTGGACAAAATATACATTTGGCCTGCCTGACTAAGAGGGGGCCTACAGGACATTGTGCCCAGGGGCCTCTGAACTCTTAATCCGGCCCTGCCGGCGACGAGGGCCGGTGGTCTACGAAATTTCCCGGTAGATTTTTTTGTCTCTCAGTACCCGCCCAGGAATGTTGTCAGGACCCGGAGCTTTGCGTGCATTGATCCTTCGGAATGATCTCCTCACGCTGTCTGGGGTCAGCATCATCATCTGGTAGCCAGGAGGAGGTGGAACCTTCTGTGCAGTGGAACTGTTTGGTTTCTCAAAGCGGGCGAAGAAGGCGTTCACCTCGTTCAGCAGAGAGATGTTACTGTCACAGGTCCGCGGTGGGGGCTTATAGTCTGTAATGGTCTGTATCCCCTGCCATAGGCTCCGAGTATCTCTGCTGTCGCTGAATTGATGGGCTATCCTCCTAGAGTACTGTCTCTTAGCCTCTCTGATGCCGCGGGACAGGTTGGCCCTAGCTGTTCTCAGACCCACCTCATTTCCAGCTCTGAAGGCAGCATTCCACATCTTCAGGAGTCTGTAGACCTCCCCTGTCATCCACAGCTTCTGGTTGGCCCGGACAGTGATGGTCTTTGTGACTGTTACATCGTCAATACACGTGTTGATGTAGGCAGTGACATAACTGTTCGGTTCTTTCAGAATCTCTCCACCGAACGGGCTGTCAGGAGAGAACACATTGTTATAACTCGTTGTGGTTTTTTATTTACTTTGATTAACTGTCCTCTCCTGACGGCCCGTTCGGTGGGGAGATTCTGAAAGAACCGAACAGTTATAAACCGGTGGCGCATCTCTCCTGACGAGACAACATGCCAAAACTAGTACTCGCTCCTGCTTATAGCCCGTACTCATTCATGGATTCCAACACACCGTTTTGGGATTTTTACTGGTCCACGTTTCAACTCTTGACTGGCCCGTCCTTCAATTTTTTGATCATGAAGAATAGGACGCCATTGTCACTGTTCAGACACACAGATGTGTGGTAATCTGCCAGGTTTGGTCATATGGGCTATGTACTCTTCATTCTTCGTGAATGGTGGTGCAAGTGGTGGCGAAGGCAGCATAGATACGTACCACCCAGCGAGGGAGAGAGAGAGAGAGAGAGAGAGAGAGAGAGAGAGAGAGAGAGAGAGAGAGAGAGAGAGAAAGAAAGAGAGAGAAAAGGAGAGGCATCCAGAGGTAATGCCTTCAGAATCGGGGGTTTGGGCATGTAGACAGCGCCTGCAGAACTGGTGGCCGAAGAGACGAGGTCTAGGAGTCACTGGTCTTCCACAGGGATGAGGACTACCAGTCTCCTCACGTCTCTTATTAGATTGACTGACGTCAGCTGCTGAGGGTTCCTCTTAAGTTGCCCAACTATTAGGGAGGCAGGGGGGCCTGCACACGTCTTAACGTCTGCGTCTTTCACAAGTCCTTTCTTGTCAGGGTACACGGCTTGGATCCGTCCGAGCCAGAATTGCCCTCGCAGTGCGTTTTGATCAGCAATCCAAACAATGTCACCGATTGCTACATTCCTTTGGGTCTGGTGCCACTTTGGCCAAACGAATAAGTTGGGTCCGGCGAGTTCGCTCCACTTCTTCCAGAACATATCCACACCAATCTGGATGGATCTGAGACGGCGCCAGGGATGGGTACACAAGTCAATTCCTCTTGTATCTCCTCCTTGTCTGGTCCTCCCGAGGAGCAGAGTATTGGGGGTCAAATACTCTATAGAATATTCTTGTTCTTGTGCCCTGGCGTCAATCAGCCTTTCATTGGTGAGGTTAGCTGCCTGGTAGAAGAGGGTTTGGAGTTCACCCCAGGTGAGTGAGCTTGTTGTCCCTCCAAGGCTAGTGAGAGCCCTTTTTATGAGCTTAACTGCAGCTTCCGCAGCCCCATTGCGATGAGGTGCGTCAGCCGGATGAAAGTTCCATGCCCACACTGTCCCATTCTTGGCGGCTTTGTCCTCTACGGATGCTTCCCGTATGGTAGCTAAGTACCCATGCAAGTCTTGTAGGGCAGGTTTTGCTCCAATGAAATTGGTTCCCCTATCTGACCACAATTTTCTGGGATGGCCTCTCAATGCTACAAAGCGAAAGTAAGTTTGGAGAAAGCTTTCGGATGATTGGTCGTCAACGAGGTCCACATGAACTGCCCTTGATGCCATGCAACAGAATACTATGCCCCAGACTTTTTTTCCTGTTCTTTTCTTGACAGCATCCTTGATTTTGAATGGGCCAAAGAGGTCAAGTGTGGTATACTCGAATGGGTTAGCACGCTGTGAGCGTTCTGGCGGCAGATCACTCATCATCTGCATCTTCCCTTTCAGTTTGCGACATGTAATACAGTCGTTCGCAACTTTCTTTACCATCCTCTGACTTTGCACAATCCATGCTTTCCTCCTGGTGCGCAGAAGTGTGGCAACAACACCTTCATGGTTCTCATTATGAGCTTCTCATGACAGTAGTGTTGCGAGCCATGAACGAAATAGAATTAAAGGAACAGCTGTTCCATCTTCTTTCCAGCACTGGATTCGTCCTCCACAGAGAAGGATTCCTGTGCTCTCGTCCTTGTGGACCACCAAGCGGTTCAGTGTTGAGTCCAGGAACTGACTGCCATCTTGAGCTGCGAGGACCAGGTCTCGGAAGGCTTGCGCTCTCTCCTCAGTAGACAGGATAGAGTGGTTTGCCTCCCACTTTGATGAGTCTGGTGCCTGTCTCAGCCAGGTTTCTGCAGCCCGTCGAGTCCAGGCTATGGAACCACACAGCTTGGACAGAGAACTGAAATGTTGAGGTTCCACAAGGCGCACCAGTCCAATTGCCCAGCGCCTTCTCTGTCTGTCTGCCACTGATGTAGCACCCGGGACAGCTGGTGATGTCGGCCTACCGTTAACTTTTTCATGCTTGAGGTTCGCTTTGATGTCAGGCCCGTTGAGGCCAGTTTTCTCTCCTGACTGGGCCCTAGTGACCACTGCTGAGAAGGCTTTCCGCTGAAGTTTTCCCACATCTTCAGCAGCAGAGGGTATAATCTCACTGGCCATCTTCATAGGCCAGTCGGTCTTGGGCAATTTTAGAAACTTAGGGCCTTGCTGGCACACCGACCCTTCGCTAAGTTCTTCAGGAGTTGCACCTCTGGTCAGTATGTCAGCAATATTTCGTCTGCCTTCAATCCACCTCCAATCTTCCACATTTCCGGCTTTCTGAATCTCACCGATTCGATTTGCGAAAAAGGTCTGTAAGCCATAGCTGTCCTTTTGGATGGCTGCCAGGATTGTTTGGCTGTCCACGAAGTGAATCCATTGCTTGACCTTAATGTGGCAGTGTTTCTCAAAATATTTCTTTAGGCGGGTAGCAAAAACCGCGCCACAAAGCTCCGATTTGATCACATCTCCCTTTTGGTCAAGAAGGGTGAGTTTAGCTTTGGATTCTACCAACTTTACTTCAACTTTATCTCTGGTTTCCCACCGCAGATAGAGTACGGCTCCATAGGAGGATTCGCTTCCATCTGAGAACGTGATCCCTGTTGGTGGGCCTATGGCTCCAGGCGGCGTGAGGCTTCTCTCAAACTTTACCTGGCCAAGTCTCACGAATTCTTCAAAGAGCGTTATTGCGGCTTCTCGAAGTTTTAGTGAGAGGGGGGCATCCCATGTGTCTTTAGATGGGTTGTCCTTGCCAGCTTCCTGGAATGATTCTCGTACCAACATCACTCCCTTCTGTTTGGCTGGTGAGGCAAGACCAACCGGGTCGTATAATGCGGCAATCTGGCTAAGAAGTATGCGTCGGGTAAGGGGATTTGGTGTTCCTTCCCTGACATCCTCCATGCTCAGATTATATCCTGTCCTCATTTTCCCTCTGTTCTTAGAGAAGTTGATAGAAGTCAGCAACCAAAGCTTGTCAGTCTCAGATTCATAGCCGCCCCCAAGTGCTTTGTTCTCCCCATCATGCATTTGGTTGGGCAGTACCAGGGTCCTGGGTACAGTTGCTTCAGCAGGGGCTCCACTCCTCCCACTTTGGCGTGATAGAACCCACGGTTTGAGGAAGAAGCCTCCCGCTTTCAAAATCTCCTCCACCCCTTTGGTGATCCTTTCCAGCGTCTTGAGGTCATCGTGTGAGGTCAGGATATCATCCACATAGCTGTCCTCAGTCAGAGCTTCAATCACATCAGCAAACTGAGGAAGGTTGGCCATCTCCTTCATTACAACTTGGGTGATACATCGTGCGGGTTTATCACCGATATTAACTCTGACGACTACAAACACCTCAATGTCGTCTTCAGGGTTGTCTCTCCAGAGAAATCGGTGGAGGTGAACTTCATCATCTTTCAGCCATACTGAGTTATACATCTTTTTTACATCACCCAGTGCGGCATGAAGTCCACTCCTGAACCTCAAAAGGACACCTCTGATGGGATTGAGTACATCGGGACCCTTGTGAAGGAGATCATTTAGACTTATGCCTCGGAACTCTTGGCTACTATTCCACACAGGTTTCTTTTTATACCCTTTACTTGGTCTGCTTCTCCAGTTTGTCAGCCAACGCCAGGACCCTCTTCTTTAGTGTCTTGTGGCGTGTCCTGAGATCTAATGTCTTCGGACCAGGAACCAACTCCTTCCACTCTACCAGCATTTCTCCGAGTTCAATGACCTCTCTTTCAAGACCTCTATGCCTTAGCCTGCGGTCCTTGATTGACTTCCGAGGGTTAACTTCCTCTTCCTCTGCCTGTGTGATGGCCGACTCAGCTGTTTTAGCCTGCTTGAAAAACGCATCCTCTGCGTAGCTGGTCCAAAAGGTTTCCTGGGTGGCAATCTTTACCTCGAGGAACCTGTTCTCACACTCCGCTGTCTTTACATCAATTTGGTTTGCAGATGCTATGACCTCTTCATCCGTTGACTCCCTCAGGGCTTCAGCATACTCATATCCCGCATCTGTGACTTTAGAAAAATCTGTCCTGAAAATCTTCCATTCCCTGAGAACTTCGGTCGGTTCCAAAAGTCCCAGTTTGGTGAGAGTATGAGCCCTTTTGGTGACTGAAGCCTGTGCTCTTGATCGCACACTTTTAAGCTTTTCCAAGTCTGCCATTGTTACTCCCTTTGTCTTGACTAGAGAGCTGTCACACCAATGTGTATTCACGCTCCTTTATCCTTGATCAACGGGCAGTTTAATTAATGATAAACCTGGGGTTAGTCACCAAATTGAGAGGCCAGCTGATCCTGGGTTGATTGAACTTCCTTAATGAAGGAGTCCGTGGCTGTTTTTTACTGCACTCACTCCAGTGCAGTGGGCCTCGGTTTATAATTGACAATGGTGTAAATGACAATATTGATAACCACATACATAATATACCATAAATTCTGAATAATACACAAATATAAATAAATAAATATAAATTCCAAGAAGATAAAGAATCTATAAAGAAGGCGCAGCCATTGTCTTTCGAGACATTGTCTTGTCTTTCTGTAGGCTCCTCTCTGAGTGGAGGAGCCAGGGAGGCAATGATGGAGGGAGGCGATGATGGAGGGAGGCGATAATGGAGGGAGGAGCCAGGGAGGTGATGATGGAGGGAGGCGATGATGGAGGGAGGCGATAATGGAGGGAGGAGCCAGGGAGGCGATGATGGAGGGAGAAGATAATGGAGGGAGGAGCCAGGGAGGCGATGATGGAGGGAGAAGATAGTGGAGGGAGGAGCCAGGGAGGCGATGATGGAGGGAGAAGATAATGGAGGGAGGAGCCAGGGAGGCGATGATGGAGGGAGAAGATAATGGAGGGAGGAGCCAGGGAGGCGATGATGGAGGGAGGCGATAATGGAGGGAGGAGCCAGGGAGGCGATGATGGAGGGAGAAGATAGTGGAGGGAGGAGCCAGGGAGGCGATGATGGAGGGAGAAGATAATGGAGGGAGGAGCCAGGGAGGCGATGATGGAGGGAGAAGATAATGGAGGGAGGAGCCAGGGAGGCGATGATGGAGGGAGAAGATAATGGAGGGAGGAGCCAGGGAGGCGATGATGGAGGGAGGCGATAATGGAGGGAGGAGCCAGGGAGGCGATGATGGAGGGAGAAGATAATGGAGGGAGGAGCCAGGGAGGCGATGATGGAGGGAGAAGATAATGGAGGGAGGAGCCAGGGAGGCGATGATGGAGGGAGAAGATAGTGGAGGGAGGAGCCAGGGAGGCGATGATGGAGGGAGAAGATAGTGGAGGGAGGAGCCAGGGAGGCGATGATGGAGGGAGAAGATAATGGAGGGAGGAGCCAGGGAGGCGATGATGGAGGGAGAAGATAATGGAGGGAGGAGCCAGGGAGGCGATGATGGAGGGAGGCGATAATGGAGGGAGGAGCCAGGGAGGCGATGATGGAGGGAGAAGATAATGGAGGGAGGAGCCAGGGAGGCGATGATGGAGGGAGAAGATAATGGAGGGAGGAGCCAGGGAGGCGATGATGGAGGGAGAAGATAATGGAGGGAGGAGCCAGGGAGGCGATGATGGAGGGAAGCGATAATGGAGGGAGGGTTGAAAGAAACTGAGACTGAAGAACCTTGCTTTGGTAGAGGAGGTGGAGAGGGAGGCTGGGTGGGATCATCGGTGACACATGAGACTTTGAGCTGAGCGGGACCAGCGGGGACGGGAGACAACTGGGAATAAATTCTTCCAAATCCTTAAAATAATTCAAAGAGGCCAAATGCAGATAATATTTTTTTCACACGTTTCACTTTTGAAAAAATATTATTATTTTTTAAATCACTTAGTTTAAAAATACATTTTGGGTTTGCACTTTTTTGTAGTGAAGTATGAAGTAGGAAAAGTCACAAATTCTCATGAAAACCCATTTTGTTCCATGAATCTAGGGCACAATAAATCGTTTATTTACAGTGTTGATGCTTTTTTCACATGAAAGTGTGAAAACTGATGGTCAAATTTAATTTTGCTGAGGAGGAACATTGAGGGAATCATCTTTTTTATGTCGTCTTAAGTTTGAATAAATAAATTAATGCTAGGCCTGAGATTTAAGTGACTATATTCTGATTATAAACAAAATATTACACTGTTGATCCTGTCAAAGCTACATCAGGACATTGAAGATACAGACACACCAGCAGTGACATATTTCACCTGAAGTTTCCACCTGGGTTATATTGAGTGTCATGACGTCATCGCTCGCTTCAGTTGGGTGAGGCCTGTGATGTGAGACCGCAACGAGCCATCACATCAGCGTTCTTCTCTTAACTATATTAAACTTCTTTCAGGAGTAGCTACTGCAATATCACACAGTTTCCCACCATAAGGTCCAGGGGTCTCATTTATAAAACTGTGCGTAAGATCCTTACTAAAAGTGCACATACTCATCAAACTTATAAAACCGTGCGAATGCCACTCCCTTTATGAACCCCAGTGAGCGGATAATTAAGACATGCGTTATATTATTATTATATTATTATATATTATTATCTACGAAATAACCATATATGAGCTTACAACACCTAATTTTTCTATGCATATCCTCATCTGCATATCATTTGCATATGCATATTCATCCATACCATTCCATGTTTAACGGTACAAGACATTAGGAAAATATGAGATACGGATGTGCGTCACATTACATTGCTAAAAATAATTTAGTAGCCTATCTTTGCCTTGTTTCTCGAACCTTTTCTACTGGCCAAATAGTATTTTTAATTGCTTTATATATTTAATGGAAACTGATAGGCCATTACTGATCATTATTTGCATGAAAATATTTTCTCAGTCCATGAGTTTTGCTATTATCATGCGCTAAGCAAACATTAAAACACAGCATGCCACAGGAAAAGTGTTCAAAAGCAGTGCATACGCTACTAATATTTCTATTTATTAGAGTAATGTATGATGCCAGGAGACTCGTGTGGTTGACCTGAACAGGCTTTACTCGTGTGTGCCTATGCATTACAGATGGTGACGCAGTAGCGCCTCACAGCGTTCACTCATTACATTACAACATGTACTCATCATACATCACAAATTAGAATATTAAAAATGTTGTAACTTCTCTGCAATGATTTCATGTATTTTAAGTGCTTAACTCCATTAGGGAGAATTGCATATTTAATCTAAATGTGTATATCAGATGTAAAACAGAGTTTAAATCATTCTTTTATTGATATAAACTGTTATTGTGATCATGCACTGTATTTATGATTATGACTCATAAAGAATATTAGGTGGTTTTCCTTCATCAGTCGCTCAGATCTCCATCGGTGTCGTTAAACTGCTCGGTCTCCAGATGTTCGTACTCAGGATCAGAGTTACTCACAGATCAAGCGTGTGTTTAATAGATGACAACCTGTGCTTGGGAAGTGTTGTGTATGAACGAGGCTCCTGGTCCGTGTGGTGAGTGTGACATCGCCCTCTACCTCTCTGGAGGACTCGCTGAGCAGACGAGGGAGAGAGAAAAGACGAAACAACGCAGCTCAAAAGAACGAGAGGCTAGTGTACGTAAAAAAAATAGAGGAAAAAACTACTTAGACTAAGAAAAGGGCAGGGAAAATAAGACAAGACTAGAGCCAGGCCCGCATTAACCTGCCGTTAGGCCCTGGGGCTGAGAGGTTTTGTAGGCCCATTATAAAAAAAAAAAGTCTAATGATCACGTTTGTCTATACAACAAAAGCAGAAATAAGTTTCTCTCGGGGAGATATAGCCTAACGAAAACCGTATTCCATAAAAAGATCCACAACAACAGCAATGTAAAACCTCCACAGCACAGGCTATACTGGAAAGCAGTAAATAGTCTAGTTTTAGTCGACGAAATACAATAAGATTTTAGTCGACTAAATTTACAGTAGATTTAGTCGACTAAAATCGAATGGGTTTAGTGAAATTCTAATGCATTAATTTAGAATTTCTCTAAAATTTCCAAACCCATTATATATTCCCATAGAAAGCATCAATTATCCTGTTAATATGATTAATTTTTAAAGTTTGAACATGCAATACTGTACAGACACAGAGTTTTAGCATGGTGACATAACATAATATCTTAAAATTAAATAAAAACACTTCTTCTCCTACAGTAGAACAGTCTTTTTTTTCTTCAATTAATGATTATGCAGTCTTTAACTTACATACATCATTCTTTATTCTTTCAAGCAGACATATTTATTTGTATAATTTAAGTATAATTAATCCATATTAAAGCTATTAAAGAGCAGTGAATGCTTTTCTCTTTTTATTTTGTTGTTTGATTAATATTAAGTTTACAGACGGCATTATTTTCATTACGCACTGTCACTTTAAGACCGAGTGCGCAGATCCAATTACACTGATGCACATCCAATATTCTCACAACTGTACATTCTGTAAAGACATAACCGACTGCGTTTACGTGAATACTCTCTAAACCGGACATTTAGACATAATGTTGTCTAAGAGAGCTCAATTCAGTCCTCGCGCGCTGTCTGTCTATGTGCAGGCCAGGACTGCGTTTCCCAAAAGCATCGTAAGCCTAAGTTGATCGTAGAGACCATTGGTGGCAATTGTTCTACGATCAACTTAAGCTTACGATGCTTTTGGGAAACCCAACCCAGGGCTGCACGCTTCGGGTCGGGACCGTATCGTCTCTGAAAAAAATTCGTTGACGAAAATAATTACGCAAATTAACACTGCCCGCCTGTTTGCTTGTCCTCTCCACTGTTCATCGATCGGTGCTCCGCTTAATGAGCTCGACTCACCTTCATTTGCAGGTTTAAAAAATCCTGTTAGCTTTGGAATCTTTTTTAACAATTCCTTCTCACTGTTTTCTTTCTGTCGCGATATTTTTCGTTTATGAGCACCACTCTCAAACTTTCTTCCTCAAAATTTTGATAGCTATCATCAGCCTCTGTGACTAGCATAAATTTGAATAGACTGACGTTACTAGAGAAGATGACGCAACTGTTTCTCTACATTCTGATAGGCTGTCATATCATGCTTCCCACGTGGGTCACTTGTAAATTGGATCAATCAGCAGCCAAAAACATGAATATCAAGTGATTGACAGAAAATTCGACAAATTACAAAACAATGTGATTTTTTTTTGGCTTATGATAGGCCCCTTGTCTTCATAGGCTTCAGCCCCAGTAAGCCCGTGCATTAATGCGGGCCTGACTAGAGCTATGAATATAACTAGATCAGGGTTAACGCTGTCCTCAGACGAGAGCCAGGATAAAGAAGAGGAAGGAATGATGAGATAATGAGGTAACGAGAGGGACGGTGTAACATGTGACAGCGCACACATTTGAATGCTTTTATTTGGATCTGAAAGACATTACAAAGAAAACAAGATCCAAATACTCTGGGAAGGGTCTACAGTTCATGGCTAACATACTTGTACAAGTCTTTTCATTTATAATACTCGACACATCAAGGATAAACAAAACATCTCCGTCTCCATATCTGCATGCTCTCTATGGTGGCTGAAACACAGCAGAATTTTGCAAGCCTTTTTGCCTCCTTTTTTTGCAGCCCCCCTAACTGCACCCCCCTGATCACGCTCTTATGGACATGGCCTAAACTTCCAAATACCAAAATTATTAATTTACAATTGTATCCAAGTTGGTAAATGAGATCTACCAGTGGTTGATATTTCAATACACACACACACACTAGTGTTAGCACTTTGTTCTCAGTCTTGTCTCGGACTCAGACTAAGATGACTCTGGATTTTATCTCTAGATCATTCAAGAACACAATACCAGGACTTCACGAAAATTGATTTATTTGTTAACATAAATAATGTGATTGGGTGTAAAACTTCCTGCTTCCACTGCTATCAATAAATTATTTTTAATTTGATTTCTTTTGTTATCAAAAAACAAGGGATTGAGTCAAAAATGTCACCAAAATGAATACGAATGTCCACACAATTAAAAATTAAAAAGTTATTAAGCTCGTCATGAAAGTGAAGTTGTGCTACTGGACGTATATCGAGTGAAACGCTTCTGGAACAAGAACACATGTGGGCGGGGCTTGATTCTGTCAGGGGGAATTGATTGGATGGTTGTGGTCCAGTAACGGCTGCGATCTCATGTGAGTGACAGGCCGAGTGAGTGAATCGCATAGACAGTAAAAGAAATGGACACAGCGACCCCATAGATTTCAACGGAGAAAGTTGAAGCCCATTAGAAGCATCTCTTCCTGATAGCCGACTGCAGGCTCACACTGAACTTGACGGCGTAGATGTGACGTGAGCAACCGTGCCGAGACAAATGATGATGATGATTTATTTGTCCTCGAGAGGACATTTGTTTCCACCATAGATGCGTACATAAACAAACACACATGTATAACATATTAAGAACATGAACATATAAACATCTACAAAAAACAACACAAAAAAAACAACCAGAGAGCATACCTGGCGTATCAAAGGCCGATTTCCTATGTATTTAGAGCTCGTGTAGATACAGGAACAAAACTCTTACTACACCTGGCCTTCCTACACATCGGTGTCGGTGACCTATACCAGCGGCCAGAAGGCAGGAGGATAAAACACTTGTAAAGTGGGTGTTCTGAGTCATTTAAGATTTTTTGTGCCTTTCGTAACGTGAATGTCGAGACACTATCCGATAAATTGGGGGTAGGGATGCCAATAATTGTACTTACTAAATGAGTTATCTTTAAGAATTTGTTCTTGTTGGTAACTGTAAGCATATGAAAAAAACAAATGGCCCCATAAGTAAGGACCGGCTCAATAATACTGCGATACAGAAGCAGAAGAAGACGTGGCTGAACAGACAAGTGCCTGAGTTTACGAATAGCTGTCAGTCTTTGTTGACAGCGCTTGTAAACCCCTAGAGTATGCTGGTTAAAATTGAGATTTTGATCCAAACTAATGGCAAGATATTTGAAATGCTCTACTCTCTCAACATCTCTCCATCAATGATAATGCTAGAAGCATGGATCTGTGTTTTTGAGGTGCTAAAGATCTGGGGCCTCATTTATAAACGTTGCGTACGCACAAAAGAAGGCGTACGCCGCTCTCTACGCAATAATTGGTATTTATAAAAAGCAAACTTGACGGTAAAATGTGCGGTCCTTCACGCAAGCTCTGACCCAGGCGTACGCACAAACACGGGTGAAATGAGAAATGGCGACACCGTCGGCAGATGGAAGAAACACGTGAAAGTGTGTGAAACTGTAGACCGTTGTGTAAAATAAATGGCAATACTGCCTCTCCTAAATAACACGAAGACTTCACAAAGCAAGTCTTACAATTAACAGCCAACACGAACACCCGTTTGATCGATCTGCAACAGAAATGCAAATTAACACATATTTGCAAAAAGAAAAGTGAAATATGTTCTGCAATAATATTGGCATGTTATACAATTCATCCTCATAAATAAGATGGTAAACAGAATGAAATAATGTACAAAACTGATATTCCCGCCAATGTGTCCGTCAGGCGGAGCAGATTTAGCTAGATATAGCTAGTCAGTCAGATAGATAGATAATTAGGGAGAGATAGATAGATAAATAGATAGATGTATTATTTGTCCACTGGGGAAAGTTGTTTTCATAGTAAAAATGTCTTCATCAGCTAGGGAATCATGGTAGGCCTATTCATGCAGGTATTTCATGCATGCCTTTAGTTTTATTTTTGATAGAATAACCTATGACTTATGTCTCAACCATTCAGAAAGCTGCAAGAAATTACATTTGCGCTGAACTATTTCCCATTTCCAAGTAGATTATAACCGACATCTGTAGCTTGTAATTTTTTTTTTATTTCGGCCACAGTCCGAGGGTGTGAGGCTAGCATACGGCGTCTGCAACCTTTTGACACTCAAGTGCCTTTTTGGCATTAGTAGGCTAATGCCCACACTGTGCCCTCCAAACAACATTTTTCTCCTCTTTTCCACCTCGCCAACGATAACTTCTACTTCACATTGAGTGAAGTTACGTTTCTTTGATTTCCTCTCTATGTTTGCCATGATTTCGCAATCGATGAATATTAACTTGTGGGCGTTTCACGGACTATTTATGGGCAACTATGGGCGTGACATGAAGCCGCAAAAGCTGCGCTACATTTAGAATTGATTGTGATTTATTAAGGGAAAAATGCGTAGGATGTGCATGCGCACGGTTTTATAAATCCGAATATTTCTGTGCGTACGCACGTCCTATGTTTCATCCGTACGCCACTTCTGACGCAAATCCTACGCAAAGTTTTATAAATGAGGCCCCAGGGCCCTGACCATGAATTATTCATAAAGAGTCTAAGAATCCTCTCAGAAAACTCTTAATTTAGCTAAAAAACTTTTACGTAGGAGTCTTAGCTTAAGAGTGATTCGGGACCGATCTGAGAGCAACTCTGAGTAAGGAAAAGACAAAAGCTCTCATCTTAGTGAGGAGGCGGGGCTGACCCCGTTGCTATGTGTGACACACTCTTTTGAAGACTCTGATTGGTTGGTTGTCCAAGAAGAAAAAAAAAAGAGTGATTTTAAGTATAGGGTCTATTCTAAGCCTTCACTTTGAAATTACATGCGTCATTTTTCCTATTTGACCGTTCTCTCTCTCTCTCTCTCTCTCTCACACACACACACACACACACACACATTATATATGTGTATATAAATCTTTTTTTTAATTTACCATGCTGTTAATTTCCTATAAGGTATTTGATTGGCTTAGAATGATAAAACGTGTTCCACTGATTGCTGGCATGTCTATTTAAGTGGTGGTTTGAATGTTGGTTTTAATGTAACAAACATGGAATCTAAACCAAGACGGCCGAGAGAGCCGGACTGGACAGAGGAACAGTGTTTACTGTGAGCCCAGTTAGTGGACGAACACAAGGCCATCCTTAAAGGAACATTCGGGCCGGGTGTCGATCTAGTGTCTTATTAACTCGCTGTCATCCAATGTGTGAAACACATTTCTTCTCCCTCTTCGTCTTTCTGCCATTTTCTCCTCTGCTAAAGAAACTCTTAAGCCTCTTAAAAGTCCTCGTTCGTACTCCTAACAGCTTTGACCTTAAGACCTCTTTTAAGGGTTAAGATACTCTCTGAATTACTTTTTTCTTTACTAGGATATTTTCTTTCATTTCAAGAGTAAACGCCCACATTTCTAAGAATTTTCTTAGACTTTTGTCACTAGGAGCGACTCTTTGCTTTAAGACTCTTTCTGAATACGGGCCCTGATCCTGATCCTCCTGACGCTGTGCGGTGAAAACCTGCACAACCGTGACCTTGCTTAGAGTCACAAAATATTCTAGTTGCCAGAAATTCTAGTCAGTAAATATATTTAGTAAATCTAGGCAGTGTACACATTCAGTGCTCATTAATTCATTCACAAACCTCTTTATTTAGGCAACAACATCCACAACATATCTAATTTGACTATTCTTCAGTTAATATTTGCAGCAGTATTTATTATTTATTATTCATAGCCATTATATATTTACTACACTGTAATTGTACTGAAAATGAACATCTTAACACTATTATTAAATACATTATTATTTACACATTAGTATAAAATATCAATTCACTTCATTTTTATAAAAAAAAGAAAAACAAATCAAACAATTCTCTCTTGGCATCAGTGTAAAGTGATCATGCAGTTATATCCAAAATAAATTAGGAAAAATTGTGTTAAACTATTTTAAAAGACCATTAAAATGGGCAGCATTAATTTACTTAGTATAGGTGTCACATATTTGCCTCATAGTGAGTACAGCACTACTTAAACTGTGTGTTCCCTTATCCGTTCTCCAGCTGGCTTTGTGTGTATTTTTAGATTGAATAGAGTGCGTCTCTGGTGTGGTATATGTGTGTGTGTGTATGTGTGTGTGTGTGTGTGTGTGTGTGTACGGCTCAGCGCTGGCCTGTTTGCAAGTGAATACCCAGACCAGCTCTTTTTTAATTTTGTTCACACAAAGTAGCCTTTGTCTGTCAGTGCCTCTGCTCTCTCAGTGCACACACACACACACACACACACACACCAGAAGGGTTCAGTCCTCCTTCACATTATTGTTCGAATGCCGGTCAAGTCTTTCAGGCTTGAAGCCCCTGGGTTTGCTGGGTAAGAGGATCACAGCCAGAATACTGATGACATGCACATGAAAGTACATCGATCTGAAGGAGAGAAGAAACCATGAGATAAACATTACCAGCACAAACAACATCCAGAAAGTGATATCATCCAACAACATAAAAAGATAAAAACAAGATGGTCACATTATGCTCTAAAATAAAAATAATTTAGATATTTTTGCACTTTGAAGGATATTTCTCTGGAGAAATGTTGAGAAACATATTTTTCCACATTGAAAAATAGAAAAGCAAATCCCTCCAAATGCACTGATAAACTTAATTTATACCAGTGCAAATCGCCCGCCTTGTTGGCAGAGGTTATTAACGCTAACTGCGCCCACCACTGGCTGATTGAGGCAGACCAAACTACAAGAAAACCTGTTACCAGGATCAGTGGTGTGGAGAGTAAGACGGGTGCCATTAATATGCCTTTTCCTAAACTCATTCTCTCTTATCCCATGACATTTCAGCTCGAAGAGAAGTTTATTTTAAATAAAATATTTGTCTAATAGTGGGAATTAAGTGTTGATTAAGGCTTAGTGCACCCGGGCGATGGCGCTTTCTTCAAAGTGCGATTTCTCAGTGATTTCTGGCAAGCCGGCCTCTTCTGCAACACTGTCAAGGAATTAACCCAGCAAACAGAGGCCATCAAACCCATCGTGCCCTGGCACAATACCACTGCCCCCAGTCTGCCGAGGGCCAGCCCCCAGTCTGCTCGTCCCCGAGGGGGTCTCTGTGCGGCGTCTACACCTGTTCTGGCCCGGCCACAGCAAGGCGATACAGCCCGTCCCTTAGGCCTCAAACACCGAAGCAGCCCTGAGACGGGCGACCCAGAGATGGAGAGACCTGCTCTGACCCAGAAGGGGGTGATTTCACCACTCCTTGCCCCGGAGGAGGGCTGGGTGGAGAATCTACTGTTTCAAATAAAAGAGTTTATTTCTGTTCAGCCAAATTTTCAATTAAACAGCAGTTTGCTCAGTCTCTGGGTGCTGTCGGGCACTGAGCGACGCTGCGCTCCCAGATTCAAACCCCCCTTTCACCACAGGCCAGGTCACATTCCCAGGACGCGCTGCTTCCTCACGCATCTCTAGTTCTCTAGGGTTCCTCGGAGCCTGGTAAGTGTCACACCAGACACTGCCTTTACTTTGGGATGCTATGCTTCCCGGGATGAGCCCCAGCGCTCCTCCTCGCTGCCCCTCCGTGGGTACGCCGGTGGTCCCTCTGGTGGTGCTCTCACAGAGCCTGGCCCCTCTCGCTGGCTCATTCAGACAGTCAGACTCAGCTATGCGATTCAGTTTGCCAGGCGTACCCCAGGTTAAGCGGAGTCCTATTTACCTCTGTGACAGGCAAAGATGTCCTGTCCTGCGAGCGGAGATTGCAGTCCTATTGGAGAAGGACACAATAGAGCCTGTCCTTCTAGCCGAGATGAGGTCGGGGTTTACAGCCCTTACTTCATCGTACCCAAGAAGGGCGGTGGGTTATGCCAGATCTTGGATCTGCAAGTCTGCGAGTCTTGAATCGGGCCCTGCACAAGCTTCTGTTCAAGATGTTAACGCAGAAGTGCATTCTCACATGCGTTCGCCCTCAAGATTGGTTCACAGCAATCAACCTGAAGGAAGCAGACCGTTTCTTTGGTTTGCTTTCGAGGGTCAGGTATACCAGAACAAGGTTCTCCCCTTTGGGCTGTCCCTGTCTCCCCGTGTCTTTACCAATGTTGTGGAGGCTGCCCCGTTAAGGGAAGTAGGCATCAGTATTCTCAACTATCTCGACGACTGGCTCACTCTAGCTCAGTATCGAGATTTGTTATGTGAACACAGGGACCTCAGCCATCTGGGGCTTCGGGTCAACTGGGAGAAGAGCAAACTCTCTCCAGTGCAGAGCATTTCTTTTCTCGGTATGGAGTTAGACTTGGTTAATATGACGGCACATCCTATGAACGAGCATGCACAGTGTTATGACCTGTTCTATAGAGAAAAGCTTGACGTGAACATTTCAGATGTCAAACTGGAATCCAGCCCAAGCAGACAGATCACCAAAGACACCAAAACATAAGATCCAGAAAAAGTAATTTATTATGGTTGAATGAAAAATAAATTAATTAAGGAGCCATGGCTTCAGGGTGCCCCAAGGCCAAAATAATCAACAAAATAGGCTTATAAATAAAACATAAATAAATAACCTAATCGGGGAAAACAAAAATGACGAAGAAACTTCCCTGTCTGCCTATAAATAAACAAATCACAAAAGAGGTCAAAATAAATGGCAGGACACCCCTACACTCCTAAAACACAAGTAAGAGTCTGATTAATTCACTACAAACAAAAGCATAACCAAAGAAAGGTTTGGGATCTGTCGACAGGAGGAGGAATCCGGATCTTTCCACGACCCAAGGCCAGAATGAGCTCGCCATCTTCGGACAGCGACTCCTTTTTATTGCGGCGCATCAGCAGGTCCACCAATCATGTTTCTCTGCTCCGTCATAACATATTGCAGTGCTGCTCGCCGTGCACCGGCTTCGGCCGCTGCTCCAGGGCAAGCTTGTGTTGGTCAAGACGCATTACTCTGCGATATTTCCACATCATCAACCAAGGCAGCGTGAGCTCCCGTCGCATTGTCACAACTTCCCCGCCATCTCCTCCTCTTGATTCAGCAGCGGCTCAGGGCGCTGGAGACTTCATTCCCAGGTGGTCCAGCTGATTTTCAGTCAGTCTATTTGGAGAAGCCCAGGAAGACCTGTTTGCCTCCCAGGAATCCTCCCACTGACAGCTCTTTTACTCCCTGATGCTCCCCTCTGCACGGATGCGCTGGCACACAGCTGGCCCTGGGGGCCTACACAAGTATGCATTTCCCCCAGTGAGCCTGCATGCACAGATATTGTGCAAGGTCAGGGAGGACGAGGAGCAGGCCTTGATGGTTGCACCTTACTGGCCCATCCGGACCTGGTTCTCAGACCTGATGCTCTTAGCGATTCCCCTGAAGAGAAACCTTCTTTCAGAGGGACGGGGCACCATATGGCACCCGCATCCGGACCTCTGGAACCTCCACGTGTGGCTTCTGGACGGGACTTATGTGGCCTACCTCTGGTGGCGGAAGACACTATAACTCAAGCCAGAGGTCCCTCTACAAGCTTATTATTTGAAGAGGAGTCTGTTCGCTGAGTGGTGCGAGGCAAGCCTTTGGAGCTCTGTGCTTTCCTTTCGGCAAGTTGTAACCAAGTTGCAGCGGATTGCAGGTCCCTCGGAAAGCATGACCTGATCATCTGGGGCCGTATTCACAAAGAATTTTAAGGCTAAAAGTAGCTCCTAACTGACGAATTTAGGAGCAACTCCTGAAAATAATGGGCGTGTCACTCCTAACTTTAGGACTCCTAATTTTTGTCACTAAGAGTAATTCACGAAGCATTTTAGCCCTAAAAGTAGTACCTAAGTCTGGGACAGCTTAAAAGAAGTCGAGAGGACTCCTAACTCACTAAGACCAATTCACAAAGGATTGTAGTGCATATACCAGCGCCTTCCTTACTAAGAGTAGGTCTGAAAGGCGTTGTGAATAACTTTTAAGAGAAAACTCCTAGCTAAAATATTTTAGTGCCATTTAGGAGTACTCCTAGTGGTAAGATAAAATTCTTTGTGAATACGGCCCCTGATGTTTAAATCAATTGATGTTTAAAGTACAGCTGTTGTGTGGCAGACGAGGCTTCCCTTCTGGTTCTGTTCTGTTTAGCCTAAGTGGGGTTATTGCTGCTCTCCCGGCTCTTATCCATGCTAGGCTGCCCAGAACAGAACCATACCGCCAATCCAAACTGTATGCTAATTGTCAATCATCTGTGACGATAGCTGTCCTGACAGAACTAATTTTAAATATTGGCTAGATAACACCTTCCCTTCTTCATGGGCAGTTCTTGACCAGAATAAGCTGCAATGTAGACCAGATTTTATGCCAAATGTCTGACTACACGAATTGCATAACTGAGACTTTACCTGTAATACTGCATGGTGGGTTTGATGGCCAGCAGAAGGAAAGGCATTACAGTGTAGCAGATGGTCATCTGAGTGGCAGCCCAGGTCACAACATCATAGCAGATCTTGAGCTGGCGAGAAGACAAGAAATACTCCCGAAAGTTTCTGCGCACCTGATTACATCAAACCAAAACATGAGGCAGTAGTGAGTGAGTGGCAGGTGTGGCTGAGAATGACGAGCAATCAAGGGATTTATATAAATGTGTGGAGAAGTGGAAAACGACACTGACTAAACTTCAACTGACAAAGCTAAAACCCTTGCAGGCAAAATACACTGGTAAGAAGACAGCAAGGCAAATCCAATTGTTCTGTCCTTTTTATTTTGATGATTTATCTGGTAAGATTTCAGAAAGGCAACATGTTGAGTATTCAATGTTAATGTTTTGTCGAGTATTCTTGTAAGCACACAAGTGGTCCACTTACAAGTGGTCTTGTAAGTCTTAAATTAGTTAAAGTCTTAAATGAACGTAAATAATTGTGAGAAAATGGGATGCTTGTCAGATACGCGTCGTGCAGCAGTGGCAGGTCTTAAAGTGACAGCAGCCTAATAAACCTGGATGAGTGTGTGTGTGTGTGTGTGTGTGTGTGTGTGTGACTCACAGTGCGAGCTGCTAAGGTGATGGGTATAGCGGTGATGAATGTAAAGTAGTATCCGGGGTAAACTCCATGCCAGATCGCCGACAGCACGAATGTGAGAGGCATGCGGTGAAACGGAGCTCGATCATGACATACACTGGAGCATAACAGATGAAAGCATGTGAGACATGGCACTGAACTGACATATGCTAATACACATACATGAGATAATTAAAAAATACCTGTATGGGCCATTCTACAGAGTTTGAAACGTCTTGATTTTTTTTTTGTCTATTTCCACAAATTTTGTATGTATGCAAATTGTATAATATCCAAGGTACACATTTCTAGTAATTGTGCAGTTAATTATCATATTGTATTTTCAGAAAGTGTTGGAATATTTTCCCTCTCCCCAATTTTGTCACTAATGAAACACAAAAATAAATAATTTGATCCTAACCCTAATAAGAGAAACTCCTCCTTCTCTTGACTGGTTTAGGGGACACAATCTGCACTGGTTCAAAACTGGTTCCAATAACATTTTCTAGTCAATAGCAACAGATCAGTTGACTAATATATAAATATAACATTTAAAACTAACCGTTTTAGCCAAAGAGCAGTCTGTATATTCCAGTTGTCGATAAATGATTTAAAACTTGTTGCTGTCTGCAAACAGAGAAAAGATTTGTTTTATAATTGAGAGATCCACAGCCCTTCTGTGGCATTATACAAGGCAGTAGTGAATACACCGTTAGCATGGCCTGTTCAAAAGTAGTGAACAAACCTCAATCTCCCAGATGTGGACGTTGGAGACGAGGTCCCAGGACACTTCTCCTCTCGCGTTCACACCACTGACTCCAAACCCCACTGCATTGTGGACCGCATCCGCTGGAAGTGGGAAAAACACGCATTTACTGTACAGCGCTAGTCCTTTTAGATACTGTGTAAGGACACCCACACTAACACATTTCCAATCGTTCATTAGTGGATTTGTAAGCCTAACCCTTTTTCAAAATAACATTTAAATGATTATCCTTAATAGCATGCAGTTGTACACTATAACTCCCAGTATCTCCTATCCTAGCTTGATATGTGTAAACAATCTGTGTGAACATCCTTGGATTGAACTATCGTTTGTTTGTCCGACCAATGACAGAAAACCAGGGAAAACCTTTTTTCCGTCATTAGTTTTGTAATTCCATTTTGTGATGCTAGTGATACAGAAATGACAGGCCTCATCTTTATTACATGATTTTACATTTTTTTTATTTAAAATGACGTGACATTGTGCTCTAAGACTACAGGACCCCTGGTATCTGCCGTTTGGCTGTACATTTAATTTTAATATTTTGGAACAGACCCATGTTTTTCTGCCAACAATACATGACAAGAAATAACAGTATGTTCTAAAACGTCGACTCATAACCCGTTCTGCTTTCAGCCAATCCCACGGCCTCAGGTTTCTGTCCGCGTCTGCTTACCGAGGGTCCATGCGAAGTAGAACTTGGGTCTGGCAGCCTGGATGGAAACCAACGCGTAGGCCAATCTGGTCACGAAAGAGGCGTCGCTGACGAACTGCGGGTCCGCATTGTACGTTATGGGGAAGGCTTTGGTGATGATGAAGAACCAGAGCAGACAGCAGACGCACACGAGAAGCTTATTAACCACAGTCCTCTGTAGAAGAACAGCAGGAATCATCTCAGGAGACACAATAGCACAGGGGTGGGGAACGTTGATCCTGGAGGGCCACTGTCCTGCAGAGTTTAGCTCCAACCCTAACCAAACACACCTGAAGCTAATCAAGGTCTTCAGGATTACTAAAGCTACAGGCAGCTGAATGTTTTTTCCAGGGTTGGAGCTAAACTCTGCGGGACAGTGGCCCTCCAGGATCAACGTTCCCCACCCCTGGAATAACACAAGAAGTTTCCTGGGAAATGTGCAAGACAACCTGGCAATGTTTGATCACCCTAAAACTTTCTAAGCATTGATTATTTGATCCTCAACAACATTACTACACCAAATAAACATGCCACAAATTAATCAAAGCACACATGTAAATGGATATTTCACCCAGCAATGCATATTCTGTCATCTTATACTCACGCTCATGTGCTTCTAAACCCATTAGACTTTCTTGCTTCATTGGAATACAAAAGGAGTTTATCAGAATGTAAAGGCTGCTCATTTCCATACAATGAGGCATGGGCCTGTCAAGCTTTGACAAAAAAGCACAATAAAATAAAAGGGTTTTGTTTTAATGGCATGACGGTTTTACTTTTAATGATGGCAGAGTTTCATTGTTGGGTGAAGTTTTGCTCTACATGTTCACTGCCCTGAACACACACACACACACCGGCCTAATCCATGCTGTTCTTACTGAACTGATCTCTCTTATTCTGCTTCTGAGTCCTGTGTGCATAGCTGTGTTTCTGAAGCATTATTGGTATGGATCTGTTTGTCTCACCACAGGCGACGGCTCAGGCACTTTATCCCAGCCGTTCTGCTGTGAACTGCCGTCTCTGACTCGCTTCACACGCTGGCCCCTGATAAACTCAGTGTAGTCTTTATAGAGACTGCAAGGGCCCACCAAGACACTCAGGAAATTTATATTGTAGCTCAGATACTCCAACAGAGACGGGCGCGAGCTGTAGATGGAGAAAACATGCGGTCAGTGGAGAAGAACGTGACTTATCTCAGCAACAGGAATGTTCCCTGAAAAGCTTTTGTTTTTACACTGATCACTGTTTTAGTCACAAACATGATCTGATTCTGTGGGGCGAAGCTGTCATTCCCAAAACAAATGCAAGTAGGATGACCTTTGGTTCATATTTGCCTTTCTGTCTTTATTTCCTGTTTATTATTATTATTATTTTAAACCATTGTGCAAGCTGATATTACATTTCAAGTTTAATTTGTTAATGAAGTTTAAATTTAGGTTACGGAAGGGTTACAGTGGCTTGCAAAAGTATTCAGCCCTTCATTTTTTTTCCTTTGATCACGCCGAAATAGGTTGTAATCGCTGTCAACCGTGATTTAACTAAGTCCTGGGTTATGAGTCTGAGGTTTTTTCCCTTTTTAATAAATTTGTAAACTTAGCACAAATAGTTTTTGCGGTGTCTTTCTGGGGAATGGAGTGTAGACTGATGACTTTCGCGAGGCACTGTCTTTGTGTCCGGGACTTTTCTGCCATTTCTGCCATGAGTAACCACCAAATATTAGTAAATGTTAGCACAGATTTTGCCCAGTAAGATGTAGTTACTGCTGAGAATAAAAAAGTCATACTGTACTGCCAGACGCCTCTGATCGTCTTTAAGTTCCTCTTGCTTTCGACTCATACCTGAAACACGCAGGAAGACATGAGTCATGTTTTCTGAAATGATCGATTGATTATTTTCTAAGATGTCAGTGACATGACAATTTATAGCAACAAATTGACAAAAGATTGCACCAATGATTTCTCACCATCATGCACCTGAAAGGCAAGAGTAGTGACCTTCTGTGTTATTATCATCAAAGGCCTGAAAACAAGAGGAGACAAAGTAAATATCCTAATGAAGAAAGACCCCACATTTATCATTAAGAGAAACAGTGTTTATATACAGTAGGTCTACATAAGCAGAGTGGTTAGTTTTCCATCAGTTAGCATACAGGCTCATGTATAGTGTTCACAGCGAGGCTCACGGATCCACACTAACAGTCAGCAACTACACAGAGTTGGACAAGCCTTGAAAGAGAAAGACTGAAAGTAGTGATGATTTGCAGTGAATCAGATGTTGATTCAGGAACCGCTCTGACTGATTCAGTTCTTTGAGTGAAGGAATCCAGTAACGTGAGTGAAAATAAACCATTAAAAGAACTGAGTTCAGGGATTTCTTTTACACGAATCGGGTTTTTGCTCCACAGACACAAGACAACTCAACATGCACAGGCCGAGCACAGCCTGTTTTCTGTCCCCAACAACGTCCAAATCAACCCTGTACGCTTGGATCCAGGATTACACACACCATCCCTGTGTGTCCTAGCAGGTTTAGTCTGCAGTGAGTGGAGACACGTCTGATAATCTCTAGAGGAAACTATTACAGCCAATTAGACTTCAGTGTAATCCAGCGTGTTAGAAGTTAAAAATAAATAATATTGCTACTTCAACCTCTAAATGTGACACTGGTCTTTGTGTTTGTCAGCTGACCTCAGCCGTGTGATTTTACTCAGAGGAACAAGTAGTCTGTAACGTTTATAGCGATACTGGTCATTAAAACAAAATAGTGATTCAAACATCAATTTAATAAAAGCATATGATGCGTTGTATGTGTTCATCAGTGGAGAGGACAGAGGGAGCAGAAGGCATCTGGACTTTATGCTCATATGCAGCATTTGTTTTCTGTTTACATTTTATTTTGTCATTCAATTTACATTGAACGTCAGCCAGTTCCTGCCTCCTCCTCGTCTAGACAAGGGACTTTGTTACAATTACATTTAAAGAGAAAAGAGACGTGACCGAGGCACTGACAGCTCGACAGCATGTTATCTCTCCTCTTGTTTATCCAAGGGTGTGTACAAAACCTCAGCAAAGGAAAACTGGCTAAACTGGTAGATAAGAAACTAAGTCGAGCCTCAGGGAGTGGCCACATCACAGAAACCAGAGCATTTGGCATCTAGTGTGAAGCCGGCGTGTGTTTCCGGCACCCATGTTAACATGGGAGAGCATTCAAACTGCAGAATGTCCATCTTTGCTGTGCAACTCATCTGCTACTGATCAAAATAACACAAACAAATATATTAAAAATGTCCTTACCCTGAGAAATCTGTGGACAGGATCCCATAGTCGAATATGAAGACTCTGCTCACTTGGCAAAGCGTGAGGTATCCGAGCGAGGCAATCAGAGTATATCTGTAATGAGAACACCTATTAATTCAGTGCTAAAGTTTAAAAAAACTCTTCTGAGAAGTGTGTGAGCATGCTGAACTTATTGATTTCCACAGACTGGTAAATGATAAACTGAATTTACACCATTAGTACTGTACAGCTCTGACCACTGATTTATTAGTCATGGACTTAATTTTACACAATTTTTAATGTCGTAATTAGGGACGTCTCGAGCCGATCTCTGTGCCCATTAAGCATTTATTTGGTAAAGAAGAAACTACAAATTTATATATATATATATATACATACATATTGGAATTACTGGTACAGCCTTTGACTGGTTCTCCTCTTATTTGACAGGGAGGTCAATGTTGTATTCCAGAAGCACAAATCCTCCACCAGATCTGTCAGCTCTGGTGTACCTCAGGGCTCTGTCTTGGGCCCTCTTCTTATCAGTTTACATGCTACCAATTGGACAAATTATTCTAGTTTATTCAAGTTTAGAAGGGCAAGTATTTTTCCACTACGGATTGTACGAAGAAATAAATATAAACACATTTTATACTCTGTAAAATAAAAAAAGCATTTTTATTAATGTGTGTTTAAATGTAATTCCCTGAGGAAGAGACTTAAGTCGCTTTGGATAAAAGCATCAGCTAAATGAATAAATGTAAATGTAAAAATGTAAATGTAAAACTTGACCAGTGGGTTGAAACAAGACCAAGTGAAAGTACAAGTAAGGTGTGTGTTGAGACAAATCTGTGGTTCTGTAATGATAAGAAATCTGTAGTTTTACAAGATCCAAACAAACAACAAACAAACAAATAACAAAAAACACAATACTATAATTATGTTGGACAAGCATTGGTGTAGACTGTGGCTGTTTAGTGACGTCCCACACTATACATGATAACAGAAACTGTCCAGCATGTGAAGTCAGTTGCTAAAGTCCGAAAAAAATAGTATTTTGCTGTCAATTTTTAAGCACTTTGAATATGTGCTTATATCAGCCAAGTCAAATTTCTGCAATATTTAAAGAAAAAAAAATATATATATTTTAAAAGCATTTTAGAGTTAAATGCTATGGGAGTAATGCCATCTTTAAAAGTAGGGTGGGCAATTTTCGAATCGGCTAGCAATAGGGATCTCCCAGTCACGTGACCCCTAGCCGCGTGTCAGCCATTTTGACGGAATACATCCGTCAGCTACTCAGTGGGCCACCCCTAATAATAGATCCATTGCCGTGGGTAATATATATTATAAGTATATTATTATGCTAATAATATAATTATTAGTATATTATTATACTAATAATATAAATATTAGTATAATTAGCCTAAATATTGCAATACTTTGCGCTACAATATTGATTTTTTTCCTCCTCCACTATATTATTAGCGCAGCGGTCGTCAGCTAACTTTTCACGTCATGTCATCGCACTTAATATTATCATCACAAAAAGAAATAGCCAATACAAGAGGAAGATAAAGGAATTAGGAATCATAGATCCATATGAAGAACCAGACAAGTTCTTTTTACAGTCAATAAATGTGTAGAAAAACTTCCTGACATTGAGTTCGGTGACATTTACAGCTACCTATTCAGCTACACCAGAGCTTCATTAAAAGCATACAAAAGCTTAGCAGGCTATCGGTATCACGAGTCCGGATGCGTCAGCAACTCTTTGATTTGGACTCCAGCGGGGAAGGATTTTTCAATCATCACCGCAAAGGTTGATCAATGTATTTTTATCACCAAATTATAGTAGGCACACCTGTAATAATGTTTAAACTGAGTTTACAGGGAAAAACACAAAACAAAATCACCAACAAGATTAAGTGTATCTTAAATGAATTTGTTGAATCTAGTTTGTATGGAGGGATTATTGGGTCAGATTGAAAACTAAAAGTCTAAAACTAAAAGTCTTAAACGAAAACCAAAAGTCTAAGTCAAAAACTAAAAGTCTAAGTCGAAAATGAATTTGGTATTTAGAATTGGGCATTTTGTATTTAGGATTGGGCATTTGGTATTTAGGATTGGGCATTTGGTCATTTAGCCATTTAGGATTTAGGATTGGGCATTTAGGGATTTAGGATTGGGCATTTAATCATTTAGCCATTTAGGATTGGGCATTTGAGGATTGAGGATTGAGGAGTGTATGCAAATAAGAAGGCGTGGCCCAAATACTGGAGGCTGGGTTTGAAATGGCTGGTGCAGATGCACCTTATGGACAGCAGAGGGCGCTCCAGTGCTAAGGAGCACACTGTAATGAAACCGAACAGAGCGAGTGAGCAGGTCATGGTCTGGAGCGAGGACTGTACTTTATAATATATATATGATAACTTCAACTTAATGACAGCGTTGTATAGGGGTACTGGAACGGTACATGTATTCCTATTGAACCGAAACGGTAGCCTACGGGCGTCACGGTTCGGTGCACGAATTTACACGGAGAATACACGGTATAAAAATAAATAAAACTCTAAATAGCGATACATTTCGCTCTATTCGCGTTTGGTGTGAACGCAGCATAATAAACAGGCTGCGATATCAAGATTGCAATGCTGGAGTGTGTGTGTGTGCGCGCGCGCGCGAGAGAGAGAGATAGAGAGAGAGAGTGTGTGTGTGTGTGTGTATGTGTGTGAGAGAGAGAGAGAGAGAGAGAGAGAGAGGGGAGGCGCAGGCGCGATCGAACTAGGTGTGTGTGTGTGTGTGTGTGTGAGAGAGAGAGAGAGAGTGTGTGTGTGTGTGATTTTGGTTGGGTGACAGTTGTAGGTTACAGTTTGACAAGATTTTAGAGTGTGACAAAGGGACAATGTTGTATTTTATTGCGAGTGTACACAAATATACACACTTTGCAGTTTGAACTTTGCAGCACACACTCCAACATTGCAATCTTGATATCGCAGCCTGTTTATTATGCTGCGTTCACACCAAACGCGAATAGAGCGAAATGTATCGCTATTTAGAGTTTTATTTATTTTTATACCGTGTATTCTCCGTGTAAATTCGTGCACCGAACCGTGACGCCCGTAGGCTACCGTTTCGGTTCAATAGGAATACATGTACCGTTCCAGTACCCCTATACAACACTGTCATTAAGTTGAAGTTATCATATATATATTATAAAGTACAGTCCTCGCTCCAGACCATGACCTGCTCACTCGCTCTGTTCGGTTTCATTACAGTGTGCTCCTTAGCACTGGAGCGCCCTCTGCTGTCCATAAGGTGCATCTGCACCAGCCATTTCAAACCCAGCCTCCAGTATTTGGGCCACGCCTCCTTGTTTGCATACACTCCTCAATCCTCAATCCTCAAATGCCCAATCCTAAATGGCTAAATGATTAAAAGCCCAATCCTAAATAGCTAAAAGCCCAATCCTAAATGACCAAATGCCCAATCCTAAATACCAAATGCCCAATCCTAAATACCAAATTCATTTTCGACTTAGACTTTTAGTTTCAAACTTAGACTTTTGGTTTTCATTTAAGACTTTTAGTTTTAGACTTTTAGTTTTCAATCTGACCCAATAATCCCTCCATAAGTTTGACCCAAGAAAAACGAAATAATATGCGTATAGACATTTTTTTATACTTGTAACTATCATACTACAGTGACACTGACTGTCACTGTAGTATGATAAACTGTCATTGAGACTGCTGTCTCAACCTGTCTTTCTGACGATTTAATAAAAGTGTCAAATAAAATACAAGATCAGCTTTCGGTTTAAAGATATTCCTATTGTATGATCACGTATCTGATCGCATCCAACTGCACAGCATCGCTCAGGCATGATAGGAATATTTCGCGATGAGCTGTATTATCACCGGCGGTTTAGCATTTTCTATTCCGTCAAAATGGCTGCGCCAAATGGCGTGACGTCACGCGGGACGTCCCTATAGCAAGCTAGCTTTGATAGCATGAGATCCTCCTCCTTCGAAGCCACGCCTCCTCCGAAGCCACGCCTCATCCAAAGCCACGCCTCATCCAAAGCCACGCCTCATCCAAAGCCACGCCTCCTCCAAAGCCACGCCTCATCCAAAGCCACGCCTCATGCAAAGCCACGCCTCATGCAAAGCCACGCCTCATGCAAAGCCACGCCTCCTCCAAAGCCACGCCTCATCCAAAGCCACGCCTCATCCAAAGCCACGCCTCATCCAAAGCCACGCCTCCTCCAAAGCCACGCCTCCTCCAAAGCCACGCCTCCTCCAAAGCCACGCCTCACCCAAAGCCACGCCTCATCCAAAACCACGCCTCATGCAAAGCCACACCTCCTCCAAAGCCACGCCTCCTCCAAAGCCACACCTCCTCCAAAGCCACACCTCATCCAAAGCCACGCCTCATCCAAAGCCAAGCCTCATCCAAAGCCAAGCCTCCTCCAAAGCAACACCTCCTCCAAAGCCACGCCTCCTCTAAAGCCACACCTCCTCCAAAGCCACGCCTCATCCAAAGCCACACCTCATCCAAAGCCAAGCCTCATCCAAAGCCACGCCTCATCCAAAGCCACGCCTCCTCCAAAGCCACGCCTCCTCCAAAGCCACTACTCCTCCAAAGCCACGCCTCCTCCAAAGCCACGCCTCATCCAAAGCCACGCCTCCTCCAAAGCCACGCCTCATCCAAAGCCACGCCTCCTCCAAAGGCACGCCTCATCCAAAGCCACGCCTTCTCCAAAGCCACGCCTCCTCCAAATCCACGCCTCCTCCAAAGCCAAGCCTCCTCCAAAGCCACGCCTCATCCAAAGCCACGCCTCATCCAAAGCCACGCCTCATCCAAAGCCATGCCTCATCCAAAGCCACACCTCCTCCAAAGCCACACCTCCTCCAAAGCCACGCCTCATCCAAAGCCACGCCTCATCCAAAGCCCTTCAGGTGTGTGTGTGTGTGTGTGTGTGTGAGTGATCTCAGAATAAACCCCTTCAGGTATGTGTGTGTGTGTGTGTGTGAGTGATCTCAGAATAAACCCCGTCAGGTGTGTGTGTGTGTGTGATCTCAGAATAAACCCCTTCAGGTATGTGTGTGTGTGTGTGTGTGTGATCTCAGAAAAAACCCTTTCAGGTATGTGTGTGTGTGTGTGTGATCTCAGAATAAACCCCGTCAGGTGTGTGTGTGTGTGTGTGTGTGTGTGTGAGTGATCTCAGAATAAACCCCGTCAGGTGTGTGTGTGTGATCTCAGAATAAACCCCTTCAGGTATGTGTGTGTGAGATCTCAGAAAAAACCCCTTCAGGTATGTGTGTGTGTGTGTGTGTGTGAGTGATCTCAGAATAAACCCAGTCAGGTGTGTGTGTGTGTGATCTCAGAATAAACCCCTTCAGGTATGTGTGTGTGTGTGTGTGTGTGTGTGTGTGATCTCAGAATAAACCCCTTCAGGTATGTGTGTGTGTGTGTGTGTTTGTGTGTGTGTGTGATCTCAGAAAAAAAACCTTCAGGTATGTGTGTGTGTGTGTGTGTGTGATCTCAGAATAAACCCCGTCAGGTGAGTGTGTGTGTGTGTTTGTGTGAGTGATCTCAGAATAAACCCCGTCAGGTGTGTGTGTGTGTGTGTGTGTGTGATCTCAGAATAAACCCCTTCAGGTATGTGTGTGTGTGTGTGTGTGTGTGTGTGTGTGTGTGTGTGTGTGTGAGTGATCTCAGAATAAACCCAGTCAGGTGTGTGTGTGTGTGTGTGTGTGATCTCAGAATAAACCCCTTCAGGTATGTGTGTGTGTGTGTGTGTGTGTGTGTGATCTCAGAATAAACCCCTTCAGGTATGTGTGTGTGTGTGTGTTTGTGTGTGTGTGTGTGTGATCTCAGAAAAAAACCCTTCAGGTATGTGTGTGTGTGTGTGTGTGTGTGTGTGATCTCAGAATAAACCCCTTCAGGTATGTGTGTGTGTGTGTGTGTGTTTGTGTGTGTGTGTGATCTCAGAAAAAAAACCTTCAGGTATGTGTGTGTGTGTGTGTGTGTGTGATCTCAGAATAAACCCCGTCAGGTGAGTGTGTGTTTGTGTGTGTGTGAGTGATCTCAGAATAAACCCCGTCAGGTGTGTGTGTGTGTGTGTGTGTGTGTGTGTGTGATCTCAGAATAAACCCCTTCAGGTATGTGTGTGTGTGTGTGTGTGTGTGTGTGTGTGTGTGTGTGTGTGTGAGTGATCTCAGAATAAACCCAGTCAGGTGTGTGTGTGTGTGTGTGTGTGATCTCAGAATAAACCCCTTCAGGTATGTGTGTGTGTGTGTGTGTGTGATCTCAGAATAAACCCCTTCAGGTATGTGTGTGTGTGTGTGTGTGTTTGTGTGTGTGTGTGTGTGTGATCTCAGAAAAAAACCCTTCAAGTATGTGTGTGTGTGTGTGTGTGTGTGATCTCAGAATAAACCCCGTCAGGTGTGTGTGTGTGTGTGAGTGATCTCAGAATAAACCCCGTCAGGTGTGTGTGTGTGTGTGTGTGTGTGTGTGTGTGATCTCAGAATAAACCCCTTCAGGTATGTGTGTGTGTGTGTGTGATCTCAGAATAAACCCCTTCAGGTATGTGTGTGTGTGTGTGTGTGTGTGTGTGTGTGTGATCTCAGAATAAACCCCTTCAGGTATGTGTGTGTGTGTTCATCGACCTCAGCAAAGCTTTTGACACCATCAACCGTGAACTGCTCTGGAAACACCTCTCCAAACTTGGGGTACCACCCAAGTTTCTCCGCATCCTACAGCAACTGCATGACGGGATGCAAGCCAGAGTGCTCACTGGAGAACTCCAGTCAGAGTCCTTCGAGGTAAACGTTGGGGTGAAGCAAGGCTGTGTCTTGGCTCCGGTGCTCTTTAACATCTTCCTCTCTGCCATCACCTGCCTCTTCCACCGTGTCATGGGACATGAAGACGGTGTCCATGTGGAATACCGACTTGACGGAAGCCTCTTCAACATCCGTCGGCTCCAGGCCCGCACAAAGACAAAGACCCACCAAATCTGTGAGCTTCAGTATGCTGATGACTGTGCCGTCTTAGCTCACAGCCCAGACTCTATGCAGCACGCCCTTAACACAATATCCCGTCTGTACCAATCCTTTGGCCTACAGGTCAACATTCAAAAAACCGAGGTCATGTCCCACCTCACTACCCCCGCCCCTACACCCCCCAGTTTTCACATAAACGGTGTTCCACTTAAAACAGTGGACCACTTTACCTACCTCGGCTCCACTTTGTCCTCATTCTGCTCCCTGGACAAAGAAATACACACCCGGATAAATAAAGCATCATCATCTTTTGGACGCCTACGCAGCAGGGTTTTTGAAAACCGTAACCTGAAGGTCAGTACCAAGGTCGCTGTTTACAATGCGGTATGTGTCTCTACTCTGCTCTACGGGGTAGAGTCATGGACCCCATACCGCCAGCACATCATCAACCTAGAGGCTTTCCATATTCGCTGCCTACAGAAGATCCTCCGGTTGTCCTGGGAAGACCGAATCCCCCATACAGTCATCCTCAGGAACACTGACTCAATCTGTATGGAAGCAGCTGTTGCCAAAAAACATCTGCGCTGGATAGGGCACACCATACGCATGCCTGAACACCGATTGCCCCGCCAAGTCCTCTACAGTCAACTAATGGGCGCAAAGCGGTCCGCTGGAGGGCAAAAGCGGCGCTTTAAGGACTACATCAGGGACATCCTAAAGAGAGCGAGCATTCCCCTCACGCAGCTTGAATCACTGGCACTCGACAGACCTCCCTGGCATGTCACCTGTGCAACTGCAATCTCTCAAATACATCAAACCAACCAAGACCGACGATCCGAGAGGCGCATCAAGAGACACCAGTGGGCGGCTGGTACCCCCCTGGTATCTGGTTTCCCCTGCTCCATCTGCGGACGAGTGTGCGGCTCAAGGATCGGACTCAACGCCCATGAGAAGTGGCACCAGCGGCAAGGTCGCTAAACCCACCCCCCTCCCACCCCCACCCCCACCCCCTGGAGCAAGCGTCATCATCGTACACGATGGACAGCTAGAGAGAGAGAGAGTGTGTGTGATCTCAGAAAAAAACCCTTCAGGTATGTGTGTGTGTGTGTGTGTGTGATCTCAGACAAAAACCCTTCAGGTATGTGTGTGTGTGTGTGTGTGTGTGTGTGTGATCTCAGAATAAACCCCCTTGATCCTGATCACCCTATCGGGTTTATTCTGAGATAACAACTGGCTGGATGTACATTATCCCTCACTTAGACCACTTGTTGATGGCTATCAGGATGTGAAGAGAATTTCAACCAGCATAACAACTACCCTGCCTTTAAGTAAAACTTAAAAGGATATAATATTTAAAATGATTAATTTATACTAAAGAAAATAAATTAAAATAATAATTTCCAGTATGTGGTTTCAGTTTTCGGCCAGTATTAATAAAGCAGTTCTGAGGCAGAAAGCGTATTTGCTGCTCACCTGTGAAGATTGTGGACACTGGCTGTGATCATTATACCATAACAAGCCAAGACCAGGAGGAAGACATGCACAGCATACCTGTCACAGCGAGAACATGCTGAACATCTGATCACAGCACACGTCAGTTCACTTACACAAGTACACACATGACAGACAGACAGACAGATATACACTCACCTAAAGGATTATTAGGAACACCTGTTCAATTTCTCATTAATGCAATTATCTAATCAACCAATCACATGGCAGTTGCTTCAATGCATTTAGGGGTGTGGTCCTGGTCAAGACAATCTCCTGAACTCCAAACTGAATGTCAGAATGGGAAAGAAAGGTGATTTAAGCAATTTTGAGCATGGCATGGTTGTTGGTGCCAGACGGGCCGGTCTGAGTATTTCACAATCTGCTCAGTTACTGGGATTTTCACGCACAACCATTTCTAGGGTTTCAAGCTGATAGAAGAGCAACTTTGACTGAAATAACCACTCGTTACAACTGTGAAGCCACAACAAGCACAACCTTGAGGCGGATGGGCTACAACAGCAGAAGACCCCACCGGGTACCACTCATCTCCACTACAAATAGGAAAAAGAGGCTACAATTTGCAAGAGCTCACCAAAATTGGACAGTTGAAGACTGGAAAAATGTTGCCTGGTCTGATGACTCTCGATTTCTGTTGAGACATTCAGATGGTAGAGTCAGAATTTGGCGTAAACAGAATGAGAACATGGATCCATCATGCCTTGTTACCACTGTGCAGGCTGGTGGTGGTGGTGTAATGGTCTGGGGGATTTTTTTTATTGGCACACTTTAGGCCCCTTAGTGCCAATTGACCGTTCGCAGGCCCCTCCCCCAAAACGGCTATTGTCCAATCACACATCATAGCAACCGTTACTATGTGAGCAGGTCCGTCAAACATTGACTCCAAGCAAGATGGTGAAGCGGTGCGCCCACGGCGTTTGTAAATCGGACACTAGATACCCCGAGAGATTGTCTGGAGGAGTTGTGTTCTTTCCGTTTCAAAAGCCGAAAACACAACGTGCGCTGTCCCTACAATGGATAAAAACAGTGTGGACGGCCCCACTCCCAGTTAAATGTGTCGAACATGGTTAACTCGCGTGCAGCGTGCGTGAGACTGAGACAATGTGTCACATGCCTGTCCTGTCTTGTGTTGCACATGGGTGTTGTTATGTTGTGCCATGTGCTGTTGTGATTGTTGATCCCTCCTCCTCGTTACCTGATTAGTGTTTGAGTTGTTCCACCTGTTCCCTCTTGATTTGTTCCCTTTTTAAGTCTCCTCTTGTATGCAGTCTTTGTCGGTTCGTTGTCATACGTCTTCCCAGTTCCTTGTCGATGTTCATATGTTCAGAGTCAGTGTTGGTTTTATGCTCATTTATTATGTTTTCCCCCTCGTGGGTTTTTGATTTGTGTTTGTACTGTTTTTGTTATTTAATCCTCTTTGTTTTGCACTTGAGTTCTCTTCCTTGTTTTTGTACTTGTACACGTGACAGAACGAACCGACCTCTTTGAGAACTCAGCAGCATGGAGGATTTTTGCTGGAGGTATATTGATGACGACGACTTGGATTGCCCAGATTACATCATTTCCACATTTGGATCAACCCAATTCTCTCCGATCGGCGGTGTCAGAAGGACTCCGCCAAACCTGGGTTCCAGCGGGGGGTTTTCGGACTTCTCTTCCCCAGCCAAGGAGCGGGAGAGGAGAGATTTTCGGGGGACCCGCCAGGTAATTTTTCGTGGGACCCGGGGAGGTTGTAAAGGAGGAGGAGGTGGTCGAGAGGAGGGTCAACATCACTCTCCATCCTGGCCCCCCTTCGATCCTGGACCGGTGGAAGACTGTTCTGGGCCGGCTTCTCGCCGTCATGGACGGAGGAGGAGGAGACGCCCGTCTACCCAGCGAGAGACTGCTCACGTCCCGTCTGCCCAGCGAGAGACTGCTCACGTCCCGTCTGCCCAGCGAGAGACTGCTCACGTCCCGTCTGCCCAGCGAGAGACTGCTCACGTCCCGTCTGTCCAGTCTGAGACAGAGCCAGAGATCCCTTTTGGCGTGGCCGCCAAAGTTGTGACAGACTATCTGGAGCGTCTGACTCGGATCTTGGAGAGGCCGGTCTCTGCTATGCCTGTTCCTGAGCCGGAGGCAGAGCCAGTGCCTGTTCCTGAGCCGGAGGCAGAGGCAGAGCCAGTGCCTGTTCCGGAGCCGGAGGCAGAGCCTATGCCTGTTCCTGAGCCGGAGGCAGAGCCAGTGCCTGTTCCTGAGCCGGAGGCAGAGGCAGAGCCAGTGCCTGTTCCGGAGCCGGAGGCAGAGCCTATGCCTGTTCCTGAGCCGGAGGCAGAGCCAGTGCCTGTTCCTGAGCCGGAGGCAGAGCCAGTGCCTGTTCCTGAGCCGGAGGCAGAGCCAGTGCCTGTTCCAGAGCTAGAGCTCATGTCGGTGCCGGACCCAGTGTTTGTGTCTGTGTTTGTGTCTGTCTTTGTGACTGTTTCTGTTCTAGTGTCTGTTCCCGAGCCGGTGTCTGTTCCCGAAAGATCTGCTCCGCCCTGGCCGCCCGAGGGCTCTTCGCCACCCTGGCCGCCCGATGGACTATGTGTTTCGCCTTGGCCGGCCGATGGACTATGTGTTTCTCCCTCACCGCCCTATGGACTCTGTGTTTCTCCCTCACCGCCCTATGGACTCTGTGTTTCTCCCTCACCGCCCTATGGACTCTGTGTTTCTCCCTCATCGCCCTATGGACTCTGTGTTTCTCCCTCACCGCCCTATGGACTCTCTGTTTCGCCCTGGCCGCCCGATGTCCCTGTCCCGCCCTGGTCTGTCCCTCCCGTCCCGCCCTGGTCTGTCCCGCCCTGGTCTATCCCTTCAGTCCCTCCGATCAGTCCCTTCCGTTCCGCCTTGATGTTTCCTTCCTGCCCCGCCCTAGCCTGATGGAGCGTCTGGTAGCCGCTCCGTAGGGAGGGGGTTATGTCACATGCCTGTCCTGTCTTGTGTTGCACATGGGTGTTGTTATGTTGTGCCATGTGCTGTTGTGATTGTTGATCCCTCCTCCTCGTTACCTGATTAGTGTTTGAGTTGTTCCACCTGTTCCCTCTTGATTTGTTCTCTTTTTAAGTCTCCTCTTGTATGCAGTCTTTGTCGGTTCGTTGTCATACGTCTTCCCAGTTCCTTGTCGATGTTCATATGTTCAGAGTCAGTGTTGGTTTCATGTTCAT
This sequence comes from Rhinichthys klamathensis goyatoka, assembly GCF_029890125.1. Taxonomy (NCBI): domain Eukaryota; kingdom Metazoa; phylum Chordata; class Actinopteri; order Cypriniformes; family Leuciscidae; genus Rhinichthys; species Rhinichthys klamathensis. Next base: position 344,035 of record NW_026606967.1, read on the forward strand.
TTATTATGTTTTCCCCCTCGTGGGTTTTTGATTTGTGTTTGTACTGTTTTTGTTATTAAATCCTCTTTGTTTTGCACTTGAGTTCTCTTCCTTGTTTTTGTACTTGTACCTGTGACACAATGAGATTAGTCAAAGACACATGGAGAAAGCAGATCAAGAGGACCCACAAAGGAAGTACGTTTTCTAAAGTGTTGTTGTTAACATGATATTTTCGGGGGGAAATGAGCAGCAGCACCTGTAGACTACAGTTAAGACTAACGTTAGAGGAGTGCACGTTCGCAACGGGGAACGCATGAAGCTTAACTTACTTGACAACATCAGTTCATATCAATATCGTAACGAATAGAAATAATGTATGGTTATCTGCATCTTTCCGTCTATTATGTATAGTTACTTTTTAAACACGAAAATCGCATTCAGCATGACACGCAAGCGGTTGCCGTGGTAATGAACAACCTGCTTGTTAAAGCGAATGAATAATCCTGTATCTGAGGCAAAATCAGATATATATTTCTATATATATATATATATCAGATATATATTCGAGTTATATATTTCTAACTCCAAACAATTAGCCACTGAAACAGCTTATAGAATCTTCTTCAAGGCTGTGCTGGTTGCATTTGAGGTAACGTTACAGGTCATGGGGTTTCTCAGATTTCGCTTGAGACCGGTTTGAGAGCTTGAGAGCATTATTAGCCTCGATAGTAGTCGTGTCTCCTTCATTGCGTATTTTTATATTTTGAATATATCCCTCCACTGCATACTGTAACCCCTTTTGCCTCGATCTGGAGGATATCGCGGAGGTTTTGCTCCAAAAAAGGTCACTGACGCACCTCTTCCCGTCATGGCAATCTGTGGCGCTGGTCGTGTTTGACCATTTGTTTGACGGGCGTAGCAACAATAACTAGGGGGCGTGGCTTTTGCGAATGGTCAATTGGGCATCGTTTAAATGCCACGGCCTACCTGAGCATTGTTTCTCCATCCCTTTATGGCCACCATGTACCCATCCTCTGATGGCTTCTTCCAGCAGGATAATGCACCATGTCACAAAGCTCCAATCATTTAAAATTGGTTTCTTGAACATGACAATGAGTTCACTGTACTAAAATGGCCCCCACAGTCACCAGATCTCAACCCAATAGAGCATCTTTGGGATGTGGTGGAACGGGAGCTTCGTGCCCTGGATGTGCATCCCACAAATCTCCATCAACTGCAAGATGCTATCCTATCAATATGGGCCAACATTTCTAAAGAATGCTTTCAGCACCTTGTTGAATCAATGCCACGTAGAATTAAGGCAGTTCTGAAGGCGAAAGGGGGTCAAACACAGTATTAGTATGGTGTTCCTAATAATCCTTTAGGTGAGTGTATATATATATATATATATAGATAGATAGATAGATAGATAGATAGATAGATAGATAGATATACTGTATAGATAGATATATACAGTGGGAAGAACAAGTATTTGATACACTGCCGATTTTGCAGGTTCTCCCACTTACAAAGCATGTAGAAGTCTGTAATTTTTATCATAGGTACTCTTCAACTGTGAGAGACGGAATCTAAAACAAAAATCCAGAAAATCACATTGTATGATTTTGGCTGGGATTGGCTACAGGACAATAGACGAGCAGCTCGGTGAGAAGGCAACAACAGTTGGCGCAATCATTAGAAAATGGAAGAAGTTCAAGATGGCGGTCAATCTCCCTCGGTCTGGGGCTCCATGCAAGATCTCACCTCATGGGGCATCAGTGATCATACAATGTGATTTTCTGGATTTTTGTTTTAGATTCCGTCTCTCACAGTTGAAGAGTACCTATGATAAAAATTACAGACTTCTACATGCTTTGTAAGTGGGAGAACCTGCAAAATCGGCAGTGTATCAAATACTTGTTCTCCCCACTGTATATAGATATACACTCACCGGCCACTTTATTAGGTACCCCATGCTAGTAACGGGTTGGACCCCCTTTTGCCTTCAGAACTGCCTCAATTCTTCGTGGCATAGATTCAACAAGGTGCTGGAAGCATTCCTCAGGGAGTTTGGTCCATATTGACATGATGGCATCACACAGTTGCCGCAGATTTGTCGGCTGCACATCCATGATGCGAATCTCCCGTTCCACCACATCCCAAAGATGCTCTATTGGGTTGAGATCTGGTGACTGTGGAGGCCATTTTAGTACAGTGAACTCATTGTCATGTTCAAGAAACCAATTTGAAATGATTAGAGCTTTGTGACATGGTGGAAGTAGCCATCAGAGGATGGGTACATGGTGGCCATAAAGGGATGGACATGGTCAGAAACAATGCTCAGGTAGGCCGTGGCATTTAAACGATGCCCAATTGGCACTAAGGGGCCTAAAGTGTGCCAGGAAAACATCCCCCACACCATTACACCACCACCACCAGCCTGCACAGTGGTAACAAGGCATGATGGTTCCATGTTCTCATTCTGTTTACGCCAAATTCTGACTCTAACATCTGAATGTCTCAACAGAAATCGAGACTCATCAGACCAGGCAACATTTTTCCAGTCTTCAACTGTTCAATTTTGGTGAGCTCTTGCAAATTGTAGCCTCTTTTTCCTATTTGTAGTGGAGATGAGTGGTACCCGGTGGAGTCTTCTGCTGTTGTAGCCCATCCGCCTCAAGGTTGTGCGTGTTGTGGCTTCACAAATGCTTTGCTGCATACCTCGGTTGTAACGAGTGGTTATTTCAGTCACTGTTGCCCTTCTATCAGCTCGAACCAGTCTGGCCATTCTCCTCTGACCTCTGGCATCAACAAGGCATTTCCGCCCACAGAACTGCCGCTCACTGGATGTTTTTTCTTTTTCGGACCATTCTCTGTAAACCCTAGAGATGGTTGTGCGTGAAAATCCCAGTAGATTAGCAGTTTCTGAAATACTCAGACCAGCCCTTCTGGCACCAACAATCATGCCACGTTCAAAGTCACTCAAATCAACTTTCTTCCCCATACTGATGCTCGGTTTGAACTGCAGGAGATTGTCTTGACCATGTCTACATGCCTAAATGCACTGAGTTGCCGCCATGTGATTGGCTGCTTAGAAATTAAGTGTTAACGAGCAGTTGGACAGGTGTACCTAATAAAGTGGCCGGTGAGTGTATATAGATAGATAGATACATAGATACATAGATAAATAGATAGATAGAGAGATATATAGATACATAGATAAATAGATATAGATAGATAGATAGATAGATAGATAGATAGATAGATAGATAGATAGATAGAAATATAGATACACAGATAGATAGATATACTGTATATATACATGGATGGATGGATGGATGGATGGATAGAGATATAGATACATACATAGATAGAGACATAGATAGATAGATATATATATACTGTATATATATATAGATGGATAGATAGATATACTGTATGGATGGATGGATGGATGGATAGATATACTGTATAGATACATGGATGGATGGATGGATAGATATACTGTATAGATACATAGATGGATGGATGGATGGATGGATGGATAGATATACTGTATAGATACATAGATGGATGGATGGATGGATAGATAGATATACTGTATAGATACATAGATGGATGGATGGATGGATAGATAGATATACTGTATAGATACATAGATGGATGGATGGATGGATAGATAGATAGATATACTGTATAGATACATAGATGGATGGATGGATGGATAGATACATAGATGGATGGATGGATGGATGGATGGATAGATAGATAGATATACTGTATAGATACATAGATGGATGGATGGATGGATAGATAGATATACTGTATAGATACATAGATGGATGGATGGATGGATGGATGGATGAATAGATATACTGTATAGATACATAGATGGATGGATGGATGGATGAATAGATATACTGTATAGATACATAGATGGATGGATGGATGGATGGATAGATAGATAGATATACTGTATAGATACATAGATGGATGGATGGATGGATAGATAGATATTCTGTATAGATACATAGATGGATGGATGGATGGATGGATGAATAGATATACTGTATAGATACATAGATGGATGGATGGATGGATGAATAGATATACTGTATAGATACATAGATGGATGGATGGATGGATGGATGGATAGATAGTTTCCCACAGACAAGGCGTGTCCTTACCAGCCGAAGCAGAAGATGAGGATCGCAGCGCCGAACACGACAGCGACCGTATGCCGAAGCTCAGCGGAGACTCGATGCGGCCCGAGAGCGAGCCGGAACCAGAACGCAACCGCTAGCCCGAACACCTGGCAGGCGATGAAATTCACCTGAAGAAGTGAGAAACAGCTCAGAATGGTTCATGTCTCTGTCCCACTATGTTTTCTTTATATGCTGCCCTTATGGTGCACAGTCTCTTTCACTGCTTCAGTGCCTTGCCAAAGTTTTCACACCCCTTCATTCTTCTTTTATATTATGGTATGTTGCAAGCCTTATGCTATTCTTAATTCCTTTTTCCCCACATCAATCTACACTCCACACCCTATAATCACGAAGCAAAAAACAGATTTGTGACAACTTTATTAATTAAAATATTCAAATACTTATTGTCTGTCACCTAGACTCTCCCCTGTGAAGCGGAGACCACGAAACACTGATCCTCCACACACTCGTCTCCACACCGGCTGATCCTCAACCAGAGGAACTGGAGAATATTCTGAATGTTCTGATCAATCTGACCTCTGACCTGTAATGCCTGGATCATTATCATAATCACACACTGTTGGCTCGTTGGCCAGAGGAACTGAGACGGAGTCTGGTTTCTCACGAGGGATTCTTCATTCTGTCCCTGATGGAGTTTCGGTTCCTTCACTGTCGCCTCTGGCTTTTGGCTGCTTAGGGACATTTAATATCCAATAATATTATTGATCTCCTGCGTTGACAGCATTATATGAGAACTGAGCTGAGCTGGACGACGACATCACGGTTTCTCCAGAGCGTCTATATATATATATATATATATATAAATGAACTAAATTAATAAAAAAAAAATACAACAGAAATGAACCATCACTGAATTTACTTATGCTGGACTGTGACGCTATTGTCTTCTAGATCTGCTGTACAGCAGAGATAAACTCGGTTGCAGTATTCTCCGGTTATCTCTGTAGAGCTGCTCTGAAACACTTTTGTGTTGTAAAAAGCGCTGTATAAATAAAGGTGACTTGACTTTTTTCCAAGATGGCGCCAGTGTGGTCGGCAAGCCGTCATCTGTTGTTTATGTCCTCTTTATTGAGTTTACTCGTTTTGTTTGTGTGTCTGTCCGCACAAAAAATTACCACAGCGCTTGTTTATGATCGTTTATTTCTCCTCAACATTCAAAGGACTATTGAAATTTTCTCAGACCCGAATCACGGGGGGTACAAGATTCCTGATCCACCTTTCTTGACCTCCCTGCCATCTGAAATATGTCGATTACCAGTCTGCGAACACCATCAGAGGAAGAAACGGTATAGAAGACGGGGAACACGTGGCGGTGTGTTGGTACGCGTGAGGAGGACCCTCCGTGCCTCGCCACGCGCAGGCCCGATTCACATGAATCTTGTGTGTTTGGCTTCCAGCTACGACCATGGCCGGGTTTTGTATTCTTCTAAGCACTGTCCTGATTTTGCCTACCTGGATCAACCACGATCAGTGCCATCGTCAAGAAGGCCGTCAAGACTACGCGTCTGCAGAAGAGGAGTGAATCTCTGCAATCTTCGTTCATTGGAATATTCATCGTTGCTGCAGCAACACGATTTTAAAGCACGCTACCGTCAAACCATACATCAGGAAACAGACTGCAATGAAGTGAAGATGGCGTTACTAAATGTAAGATCGATCTCAAACAAGACATTCACAATTAATGAACTTATTTTATCTCTTGGGCTCGACTTTCTATTTATAACTGAAACGTGGCTAAATGCCGGTGAACTTGGTCCACTCACTGAAGCTTGTCCTAAAGATTATACATTTTTTAATACAATACGGTCAGCTGGTCGCGGTGGGGGCTTAGCTACTATTTATAGAGATCAATTTAAATGCCGTCTATCTGCCACAGAACCGTTTTCCAGTTTTGAGGCACAGCTATTTAAGAAGGATGGCTGTAATTCAATTTTATGTATATTAGTTTATAGACCCCCAAAGTATAATAAGGATTTTATAAGTGAATTTTCTGACTTTTTATCTTCTGTTGTGCCAAATGCAGATAGGATTCTGATACTGGGCGATTTTAATATACATGTTTGTTGCCCTTCTAAACCTATGGTTAAAGAATTCTTACATATTATTGACAATTTTAATCTCACACAGTCTGTTCTTGGTCCTACTCATAAGCAAGGGCATACACTTGATTTGATCTTATCATATGGCTTTTCAGTCAGCAACGTAGTTGTCAAAGAATTTTTTATGTCTGATCATTTGATTATTTCTTTTAATATAGATGTTCCGAGCCCTGAACCACTCTATGTGCCGGTAGCCCGGTTTGCTCGTTCTTTTAACTCATCTACATCTGAAAAATTCCAGGATGCTTATATTAGTTCCCCAAAAACTCATGAAATTGAGTCAAACTGTCTTGGAGTAAAGCCAGATGAGTTAGTAAATATGTTTAATATGTTATGTTCAAATATACTGGACGTTGTTGCCCCGCTTAAATTGAAGAGAACTAGAATTTGTGTTCACCCTTGGCTTAATGATGAGGGTTATTAGACAAAAATGGAGAAGAGCAGAAAGGAAGTGGAAGAGGGACAAATTACAAATATCTTATGAATGCGTTAGAGACTGTATGATCCAATATCAAGAAGTTGCTAAGTTTGCAAAAGCAAAATATTTTTCAGAGCTTATTGCTAAAAATGCACACAGTCCAAAAATACTATTTAATACTATAAATAATGTGCTGAATCCGATTTCTAATTTATATCCTGATCCCTCTGCTACGGCCTGTGAAAACTTCCTTAAATTAATGTTATAAGATCATGCTTTTCCCATTCTCTTTTGGACCTACCGCAGTCTACATCGTTACAGATTTTTACAAATATATCAGAGTTTTCTCCAGTGTCTCATAGTCATTTGCAACACATTTTTCGACAAATGAAGTCTACCTTTTGCTCACTTGATGTTGTCCATCCTCGCCTTATGTCAGATATACTTGATTTTATTAGTCCGAGCCTATTGTCAATAATCAATAGTAGTTTGGTTAGTGGGATAGTTCCATCCTATTTTAAACATGCACTTGTGCAGCCGCTGCTCAAAAAGCCAAACTTAGATCCAAAAGTTTTGAATAATTACCGTCCCATCTCTAAATTACCATTTTTATCAAAAGTTTTGGAGAAGGTTGTGTTTAATCAGCTTTCTTCCTACCTAAAGGAATATGGTGTTTTGGATAAATATCAGTCTGGTTTCAGACCACAACACAGCACAGAGTCTGCACTACTTAAAGTTTTAAATGACTTATTTTTGATCGTCGACTCTGGTAAATGTGCTGTTTTAATTCTGCTGGATCTTAGCGCGGCATTTGACACTCTCGATCATGACATTCTTTTAAATCGTTTACAGCAAATAGGGATTCAAGGTTGTGCTTTGAATTGGTTTGCTTCATATTTAAAGGACCGAACCTTCTCAGTAGAGATAGGTAGTTTTTTATCACCTCGTGAACCAGTTAAATATGGGGTTCCGCAGGGCTCGATCCTGGGTCCTGTTTTATTTTCTTTATACATGCTTCCGCTGTATACTATTTTTAGTAAATATAATATATCTTACCATTGTTATGCAGACGATACTCAGTGTTACGTTCCTTTACACTCAAATGACGATTCTGGCTTAAAGTGTTTATTTGACTGTTTGAGGGACGTCAAACAGTGGATATCCGCCAACTTCCTTTAGTTAAATGAATCCAAGACGGAAGTTTTAATTTTTGGCTCATCTAAGTTTACAGAGTTGGTCGCCAGTAATTTGGGACCTTTAACTACAAATATCCATACACATGTTCGCAATCTGGGTGTTATTTTTGACTCAACTCTGACTTTTGATAAACAGATAAATGGTGTGGTCAGAAGTTGTTTTTATCAGTTAAAGAATATTGCAAAAATTAAGGCAATTTTAACACCCAGAGACATGGAATCTGTGATACATGCTTTTATTTCATCAAGGTTAGACTACTGTAATGTACTATACTTGGGTGTTTCACAGTCTTTACTGTCACGTCTTCAACTTGTCCAAAATGCTGCTGCAAGACTGTTAACAGGAACAAGGAAACGAGAGCATATTTCACCAGTTCTCTCTTCATTGGCTCCCAGTTAAACAACGTATTGAGTTTAAGGCGCTGTTGTTTGTCTATAAGGGATTGCATGGACTAGGTCCTTTATACATCTCGGATCTCCTTTCAACTCATCATAATGCTGTTAGAAATCTCAGGTCATCCAGTAGTCTACAGTTGACTGTTCCGAGGACTCGTTTAAAATTAAAAGGAGATCGGGCCTTTTCAGTGGCCGCCCCACAGCTTTGGAACAATCTGCCATTACACATAAAGTCTGCACCTACATACACTGATTTTAAATCATTGCTTAAAACTCATTTATTTATTGCTGTTTACGGTCATAAGCGGCTGTAGTGGTATTGCATTGTTTTGTGCTTTGTGTATTGTTTATTTGTTGTTCTATGTCTTATGGATACCTGTTTATACATTGTACAGCACTTTGGCCAACAGCTGTTGTTTTTAAATGTGCTTTATAAATAAACATGTCTGACTGACTGACTGACTTGGTACAAACTTAATTACATTGCAGAAGTATGAGATGAACATCAGTCTGGCGGGTAGTGTGTAGTGTAGTGTGTAGTGTGAAGTGTGTCGTGTGTAGTGTAGTGTGTAGTGTGAAGTGTGTCGTGTGTAGTGTAGTGTGTAGTGTGAAGTGTGTCGTGTGTAGTGTAGTGTGTAGTGTGTAGTGTAGTGTGTCGTGTGTAGTGTAGTGTGTCGTGTGTAGTGTGTCGTGTGTAGTGTGAAGTGTGTCGTGTGTAGTGTAGTGTAGTGTGTAGTGTGTAGTGTAGTGTGTCGTGTGTAGTGTAGTGTAGTGTGTAGTGTGTAGTGTAGTGTGTAGTGTGAAGTGTGAAGTGTGTAGTGTGTAGTGTAGTGTGTAGTGTGAAGTGTGTCGTGTGTAGTGTAGTGTGTAGTGTGTAGTGTAGTGTGTCGTGTGTAGTGTAGTGTGTAGTGTGAAGTGTGTCGTGTGTAGTGTAGTGTGTAGTGTGTAGTGTGTCGTGTGTAGTGTGTCGTGTGTAGTGTAGTGTAGTGTGTAGTGTAGTGTGTAGTGTAGTGTAGTGTGTAGTGTAGTGTGTCGTGTGTAGTGTAGTGTGTAGTGTAGTGTAGTGTAGTGTGTCGTGTGTAGTGTGTCGTGTGTAGTGTAGTGTGTAGTGTGAAGTGTGAAGTGTGTCGTGTGTAGTGTAGTGTGTAGTGTGTAGTGTGTCGTGTGTAGTGTGTCGTGTGTAGTGTAGTGTGTAGTGTAGTGTGTAGTGTAGTGTGTAGTGTAGTGTAGTGTGTAGTGTAGTGTGTAGTGTAGTGTGTAGTGTAGTGTCGTGTGTAGTGTAGTGTGTAGTGTAGTGTGTAGTGTGAAGTGTGTCGTGTGTAGTGTAGTGTGTAGTGTGTAGTGTAGTGTGTCGTGTGTCGTGTGTAGTGTAGTGTGTAGTGTAGTGTGTAGTGTGTCGTGTGTAGTGTAGTGTGTAGTGTAGTGTGTCGTGTGTAGTGTAGTGTGTAGTGTAGTGTCGTGTGTAGTGTGTAGTGTAGTGTCGTGTGTAGTGTCGTGTGTAGTGTAGTGTGTAGTGTAGTGTGTAGTGTAGTGTCGTGTGTAGTGTAGTGTAGTGTGTAGTGTAGTGTGTCATGTGTAGTGTAGTGTAGTGTGTCATGTGTAGTGTAGTGTAGTGTAGTGTGTAGTGTGTAGTGTAGTGTGTCTTATCTATTCATCCAGTCCATTAAACACAGTGTGTGGGCGCCATCTTGTGGACATTCATCATATCGCACTGGTTTTCATTTCGTGTCCTCAAACAGAGCACTAATCTGTTTATTCTAAAGTTACACATTCTACATCAGGGGTCTCAAACTCAGCTTAACTGGGGGCCGCTGGAGGGGGAGTCGGGGTCAGGCTGGGCCGCTGGAGGGGGAGTCGGGGTCAGGCTGGGCCGCTGGAGGGGGAGTCGGGGTCAGGCGGGGCCGCTGGAGGTGGAGTCGGGGTCAGGCGGGGCCGCTGGAGGGGGAGTCGGGGTCAGGCGGGGCCGCTGGAGGTGGAGTCGGGGTCAGGCGGGGCCGCTGGAGGTGGAGTCGGGGTCAGGCGGGGCCGCTGGAGGGGGAGTCGGGGTCAGGCGGGGCCGCTGGAGGGGGAGTCGGGGTCAGGCGGGGCCGCTGGAGGGGGAGTCTGGGTCAGGCGGGGCCGCTGGAGGTGGAGTCGGGGTCAGGCGGGGCCGCTGGAGGTGGAGTCGGGGTCAGGCGGGGCAGCTGGAGGTGGAGTCGGGGTCAGGCGGGGCCGCTGGAGGTGGAGTCGGGGTCAGGCGGGGCCGCTGGAGGTGGAGTCGGGGTCAGGCGGGGCCGCTGGAGGTGGAGTCGGGGTCAGGCGGGGCCGCTGGAGGTGGAGTCGGGGTCAGGCGGGGCCGCATCAAGTATTCCACAAAAAAATAGTATTCAAGTATTCCAAAAAAGGAGCACAACTGATCCAATCTTCTCAATATTTATTATTAACGTTTCTTCTGAACTGTTCCTCTGAATTTGAACATTCCTTTCTGTACATGATTGGTTCTTCATGAGCTGTCCTTCTGACAGTTGAAGTTCATTTTACAAACTTTCTTTGTCTTTTCCTTATACACAACATCTTTGTGATTCTATATTTGCTCATGTCCTTTTTATTTTCAATATGATATTGATTGTTTTTTTGGAAGGCACATTTCCTTTTATTATACTTAGAAAAACAATTATTGCTTTTGAAATACAAATATTTGCAGTCATGTCTGCCCGTCTTATTGAGTTCTTTCTACACATGTATAGTGTCTCAGGCAAATTACTGACTTTGCACAAATCAAAGCAAACCTTCTTATCAACCTGTAGGACACATATTACAAGCTCAAAATGATTATTCTCACATTGTTTTAGAGCAGGGGTCTCCAACACGTCGCTCGCGAGCTGCCAGTAGCCCGTGGCCTGATTGGTGTTAGCTCGTCAAGGGGCCGTTCACATATCGCGCTCACATATTTTGCGCGCTCAAGTTCATTATTTCAAATGTAGGCGCGCGGCAAGCGCGCTCATAATTGAAGCGACGCGCTCATTTTTTCCAGGCGCAGTATGTTTGTACTTCGCAGTTGTCTATGACAACTATTGACAACAAACCCACCCGTAAGCTGTCACGAGACTATCTATGGTAGCCCATAAAGGATAAGAAAAAAAAACGCGACACACGCAACGATGGGCCGCACTAACATTAAACTTTAAAGTCAAGTAGGGAGCCACAAAATATCACCCCGCGGGCCGCGAGTTTGAGACCACTGTTCTACACTGATTAAAAAATAAAATAAAATGTCTTTTTTAGGGCTGGGCAAGTTAACGCGTTATTATCGCGTTATTATCGCGTTAACGCATTTATTAATTAATGGCGGGCGCGGGCGCGTGCGTGAGGCGAGCTTGACCGCAACAGTCTCACAGAAACGCACCCGCTTGTCGCTGCACCTGTGCTCGACCACTTCACCTCACTCTAGGCTGATTTATAATGCGTCGGACCTACGCCGGAGCCTCTACGCTATAGACTACGCGTTGGTTTTTATTACTTCTGGGTCGTTGTCCCCCTTGACGCGCAACACACATGCAGAGGGAGCATGCATGTGAAACCCGGGGAGCGGTTCTAGCAATCACAGCGCTTGCGGTACGCGTAGAATTGACGCATTGTTACATTTTTGGAGAGGTGCACGTCAGGATACGCAGCTACACACAGCAGGTACACAGCTACGGCGTGAGTTCGACGCAGAAGTATAAATTGGGCTTTACATCTGTTTAATGTAATCTTAGTGTACGTGGGAAACCATGTCATGACCAAATCTAAGATAGATCAGCGAAGTAACGTTGGTCGACTTATATCTGTAGTAGTGGTCATGACCTCTGACTACATGACTCTTTACTGATGAAAGACACCTGTTGATACCTGTTCAGGAAAAAAACAAGAAAACTGGACTCGTTTTAACAAGCTAGATAAAAGGTAATGCCCTGGCAGTGGCATAGCTTTGTTTTAATATTCGATTTGATTACGTTAATGTTTAAGTTGAGATTTACAATAAATATTGTATTGCTGTGTAAAGGGAATACTGCTGGTATAAAGCAGCTTATTTGTTTAAAGTTTTTGCAAACCACATGTTATTGCACTTTTGTGTACATATAGCAGTACATTTAAATCAAAAGTGCGCAATACACTACTTTGGAATTCATTATTCACTCTTGCGCGTAACAATGCGATAAAAAATTTAAGCGTTCCCCAGCACTAGTCTTTTTTAATGTTAGTTTTATTTTATTCAGAAATAAATTATTTATAATTCAGATGAGAATAAAGTTATTGTTAATTAAAATTAAGAAAAACAACTATATTGATCTGAAATATAGCAAATTAATTTTAAATTAATTCAGGTACAAATACCAAACATATCTCAAGGTATTTTTGTCTTTTTATTAATTTAATTAATAAACTAATTATATAAAACTATTGTCAATGCACTACAAATAAACTGGTTCTATGCCTTTACTTTATTAATAAAACGTATTTAAAAAATACAAGGCTTAAGACATATTCCTTTAATCCAAAATATGTGTAATTTTCACCCCACAAACACATTCATCAGCGAGAAACTCCAGAATGTGCTGGAACTGGAGAGAAACATGCGAGACCAGTTCTCCTACACCGTGAATATCGTTTCTTTGATAGTTATCTGAGATACAAGTTTTATATGCTACGTGTTACTGGTCTGGCAAAGACCACTCTTAATGACTGTTTACTTTATAACCCCAGATTTAAAAGTGTCGTCATAGCTCGATGTGTTCCGAGTCCTGCCAGCTTTACCTGATCCAGAGGAACGCCGACCCGCTCGCTGACCGGACTCAACCAGGAGCACCCAGTGGTTCTAAACGCGGTGTCCGTGTTCTCCTCCTCATTCTGCATGGTGTAGATCAGTGTATCCCAGTATCCCAGTATCACCTCACACACATCGACCATCGACGGCCAAACATCCCGGGTGAGAGAGTCGTGTATCAGAACTCCAGCATGATGAACACACGAGCTAACACTGTGTAAAGTTGCGTGTGTTGAAGTGACAGAAGGCGTGGCTGGAGCTGTCAGTCAGCTGTGTGTGTGTGTGTGTGTGTGTGTGTGTGTGTGTGTGTGTGTGTGTGTGTGTGTGTGTGTGTGTGTTACTCGACAGCTCGCTTGAGATGCACTAAAGCAGTCGGTCGAGACTCGAGAGTGAGTCACTTCTCAGCAACGAGATATCACGTGTTTCACACTCACGCGCTTTGTATGTTAGTACATTGGATACAATCTAATTCAATGCTTTTATTTAAATATTTACCGGCTATTTAATTTCTAGTTTTTTGTTTTGTTTTGATTTTTAAATAGGCTAATGAATAATTACAATAATATGCAGCGTCAATCCCGTGTGGACGATCAGCGATCCAAATGAAATGAATCTGATGTGGTTTTTACAGCAAAGTCTATCTTGAATCTTCCCTGAATCTTATAGTTTAATGAAACAGGTTTGAGCAACACACACACACACACACACACACGTGTCAAAAGAGGCACGTGAAGAGATCCTCTTGCTCTACTGTAGGCGTGTGATCATCTGTTTGGCTGAACTCTATAACTCGAGGTCAGGGTTACAGGGTTAGTTTCCAGTGTACCACACCAAACCGATCAAGCTTTGCTGGGACCAGGGCGGGTCTGATCCTCCATTATACCCAGGATACTCCATTTTTTGTGATAGTACACAATATTTAAAAATAAACAATCCATTAGTTACATGTGCGAACATCTAGATATATTGTGCGGTTGTATTTTTCTTTTATGGTTCTTCTCCACTCATTCAAGCTATGCCAAAATCACCGTAATCACATCCAGGTCCTTATTCCGAGATGCTTTCCGAAGCTTTTGCACACCTCATGTCTGATCGCTTCTCAAGGAGCAGAAGATCTGCTTTATAATCTCACTCCAGTCTCCAGTTAAACCACTGAAACATCAGTGCACGGTCGTAGAAAGCTTGGAAATATCAGAGCATTTTAAAATTGTGATTTCCAGGCCTTAGAAAATCATAGAAATAAATAAAATAAAAACGTAAAAAATGTATGGACTATAGTAAAATATGGAATAGTTTTGCTCAGTTTCGGTCAGCTTTAAAATATTTATCAGCATATTGCACTCTCTGGTAGCCTAGTAACACCATGCAGAATCTGCAAAATATTAATCATTTTAAAAAAGAGAGAGATTATAAATTGGATGTTGTGTCATTGCCTAGATGATCCACGGCTGTTTTTATGAATTTGTTTTTTTTTATGATAAGTCGCATGTTTGTCCTGTTCTGCCCACAGTTCCCAGAAGATCCAGCTCCTGCACAGCATCTTCTGCTTATTGAACCCTTTCCAACAGTGACTGCATGATTCCTGAGATCCGTATTTTGCCCTCATACTGAGGGACTCATACACAACTATCACACACTCACTGATGCTCCAGAAGGGAAACACAATGCATTAAAAATCAGGGGGTGTAAACATTTGCACATCGTTTTAATTTTGTCTTCTGGGGAATGTGTACGGATTGTATGTAGCTGCTGAAGGGTAGTACTAATAATATGATCTTTAAATAAAACAAGCAATTTCCAGCAGTCATCCTGTTCAAAAGTGTACACCCCGGCAGTGTGTGGTGTTGCATTGAGCATCAGTGGGTGTGTGTGGCGTTCATCATCCAGGCAACAACACACACTATTAACAAACAAGCTTATGCAAACTTTTGAACAGGATCTTTTGTGGAAATTCAGTTATTACTATGTCTTGTAAAACCTAAAATTCATGTCAAAACCCTTTTTTTTTAAACAACAGTACTAAATAAACACAAAATGCATATTTATAATCCCTCCTTTTTAAAGTTTTATCATTTAGCAGATTCTGCCAGGCTGACTCAACTGTAGCCTTCATACATGTACAGTTCCTCTCAAACTACTTTTGGTGTAATAAACAATCCTAAAGTTTCTTTTCCTTGAAAGACACGAAATATGATTAGAAATCAAAGTGAATAAATCAAATCAAGTGTGACCAACACTGTAAAATAATGCTTTTAAGAATTTTAACAGATTTACCCAGCAAGAAGAAAGGAGCTGGGTAAATAGTCAGATGATTTTGTTATCATTTGTAGTGAATTTTAATGTGGAGTAGAAACAGGGGGAGTGACTTTATTGACATGTGACACTTTGCTCACGGCTGATTGGTCCACTTCAGGTCTGAGATCTACCTGGAACATCACCTGACCCGGAGCGCGAGTTACTATGGCGACGGACATGCTAAAAGCCACACTGGCCACACTAAGCTGGAGCCAGAGGAGGGTAGAAACGACATACATCTTTAGGGAAAATTTGTACTTTTCAGAGTAGATGTAAAGACGCAACAATACTTAAACTCGAGAACATTCCTAATGAAAACACTGTACTTTTACTTTGTTACGCTGGGCGACATTCCTTGTCTTACTTTATTTTAATGCAATACAAGCGCGCAGTCTCTTTTTTTCTCCATTTACAAATGAATCACTCTTTTGAGGCGATTCTGTTCAAAGACTTGATCAAACAAGTTGACAAAACTGTTTTGTGAATTAGTTTGAATGATTTGTTCGGTTTTCCTGCGCGCACTGAATCGCGACCGGAGATTTAAGAACACGAAGAGCGTTGGATGAAGTGGCCGTGGATCTGCGAAAGCATCGCAGCGATGACGATCTTTATTAGTTGAACATCTGCGTTTGCGGTCCGTCTATATAGGTTTAGCTTCATTTGATCTGATTTCATACAGCTAATACATTTTGGAAATAATACTTAATTATACATTAATACGCGACTCTTGTTCACAGTCTGAAATGAACACCGCAGTGATTTGTGGGTATAGCGCAGTGGCGGCGACTGTTTGTCTGGAAAACAAACGCCTTTGCTTAGACACAGTTCTCCAGTTTGCAGAAATGTACATTTGATAGCCTTTGGACAACAGACAGAAGAAGATCCGCTAATGTGCGTTTGATCGTAGTGTGTTCAGATGTTCAGTAGCGGTCATGAGCGCGAGCACATGTGAAGAGTTTAACTCTTTCTTCTCCGTGTCAACGCAAAACTCTGCAGATTCACTTCATTTTGACATTGTCTAATAATTCGAATGTAGCGTTATTATTATACAAACCAAACGACATGCAATGATATTTTTGGGGCTACAGATGAAATGCCAGAAATAATGCTTGTCTCTTCTGTGTTTGTTGCAAAGACATCTACTTATGATAATATAGTCATATAAATAAATTATATATTATCTATGTAAATAATAAAAAAAGGGATAGAGACTGGACCAGTATAGGATGAATGAATGAACGAACGGACGGACGGACGGAACGAACGAACGAACGAACGAACGAACGAACGAACGAACGAACGAAAAAGCGCTTTCATATGTACTACTGTACACCCAAAGCGCTTTACAATCATATCAGTGGTTCTCTCCTCAACCAGCACCAGTGTGCAGCTCCACTTGGATGATGCGACGGCAGCCACAGTACAACGGCGCCAGTGCGCTCACCGCACACCAGCTATAGGTGGGGAGGAGAGAGAGTGATAGAGCCAATTCAGTGGATGGGGATTATTAGGAGGCCATGATTGGCAAGGGGCCAATGGGTGGAATGTGGCCAGGACACCGGGGTTACACCTCTACTCTTTACGAGAAGTGCCATGGGATTTTTAATGACCACAGAGAGTCAGGGCCTCAGTTAACGTCTCATCCGAAGGACAGGCCCAGTGTGCAGAGGCTGGACAACAGCACAGGCCCAGTGTGCAGAGACTGAACCACAGCACAGGCCCAGTGTGCAGAGACTGGACCACAGCACAGGCCCAGTGTGCAGAGGCTGGACAACAGCACAGGCCCAGTGTGCAGAGACTGAACCACAGCACAGGCCCAGTGTGCAGAGACTGGACCACAGCACAGGCCCAGTGTGCAGAGACTGGACCACAGCACAGGCCCAGTGTACAGAGGCTGGACCACAGCACAGGCCCAGTGTGCAGAGACTGGACCACAGCACAGGCCCAGTGTGCAGAGACTGGACCACAGCACAGGCCCAGTGTGCAGAGGCTGGACCACAGCACAGGCCCAGTGTACAGAGACTGGACCACAGCACAGGCCCAGTGTGCAGAGACTGGACCACAGCACAGGCCCAGTGGACAGAGGCTGGACCACAGCACAGGCCCAGTGTGCAGAGGCTGGACCACAGCACAGGCCCAGTGTGCAGACACTGAACCACAGCACAGGCCCAGTGTACAGAGACTGAACCACAGCACAGGCCCAGTGTGCAGAGGCTGGACCACAGCACAGGCCCAGTGTGCAGAGACTGGACCACAGCACAGGCCCAGTGTGCAGAGGCTGGACAACAGCACAGGCCCAGTGTGCAGAGACTGAACCACAGCACAGGCCCAGTGTGCAGAGACTGGACCACAGCACAGGCCCAGTGTGCAGAGACTGGACCACAGCACAGGCCCAGTGTACAGAGGCTGGACCACAGCACAGGCCCAGTGTGCAGAGACTGGACCACAGCACAGGCCCAGTGTGCAGAGACTGGACCACAGCACAGGCCCAGTGTGCAGAGGCTGGACAACAGCACAGGCCCAGTGTGCAGAGACTGAACCACAGCACAGGCCCAGTGTGCAGAGACTGGACCACAGCACAGGCCCAGTGTGCAGAGACTGGACCACAGCACAGGCCCAGTGTACAGAGGCTGGACCACAGCACAGGCCCAGTGTGCAGAGACTGGACCACAGCACAGGCCCAGTGTGCAGAGACTGGACCACAGCACAGGCCCAGTGTGCAGAGGCTGGACCACAGCACAGGCCCAGTGTACAGAGACTGGACCACAGCACAGGCCCAGTGTGCAGAGACTGGACCACAGCACAGGCCCAGTGGACAGAGGCTGGACCACAGCACAGGCCCAGTGTGCAGAGGCTGGACCACAGCACAGGCCCAGTGTGCAGACACTGAACCACAGCACAGGCCCAGTGTACAGAGACTGAACCACAGCACAGGCCCAGTGTGCAGAGGCTGGACCACAGCACAGGCCCAGTGTGCAGAGACTGGACCACAGCACAGGCCCAGTGTGCAGAGGCTGGACAACAGCACAGGCCCAGTGTGCAGAGACTGAACCACAGCACAGGCCCAGTGTGCAGAGACTGGACCACAGCACAGGCCCAGTGTGCAGAGACTGGACCACAGCACAGGCCCAGTGTACAGAGGCTGGACCACAGCACAGGCCCAGTGTGCAGAGACTGGACCACAGCACAGGCCCAGTGTGCAGAGACTGGACCACAGCACAGGCCCAGTGTGCAGAGGCTGGACCACAGCACAGGCCCAGTGTACAGAGACTGGACCACAGCACAGGCCCAGTGTGCAGAGACTGGACCACAGCACAGGCCCAGTGGACAGAGGCTGGACCACAGCACAGGCCCAGTGTGCAGAGGCTGGACCACAGCACAGGCCCAGTGTGCAGACACTGAACCACAGCACAGGCCCAGTGTACAGAGACTGAACCACAGCACAGGCCCAGTGTGCAGAGGCTGGACCACAGCACAGGCCCAGTGTGCAGAGGCTGGACCACAGCACAGGCCCAGTGTGCAGAGACTGGACCACAGCACAGGCCCAGTGTGCAGAGGCTGGACAACAGCACAGGCCCAGTGTGCAGAGACTGAACCACAGCACAGGCCCAGTGTGCAGAGGCTGGACCACAGCACAGGCCCAGTGTACAGAGGCTGGACCACAGCACAGGCCCAGTGTGCAGAGACTGGACCACAGCACAGGCCCAGTGTGCAGAGACTGGACCACAGCACAGGCCCAGTGTGCAGAGGCTGGACCACAGCACAGGCCCAGTGTGCAGAGACTGGACCACAGCACAGGCCCAGTGTACAGAGGCTGGACCACAGCACAGGCCCAGTGTGCAGAGACTGGACCACAGCACAGGCCCAGTGTGCAGAGACTGGACCACAGCACAGGCCCAGTGTACAGAGGCTGGACCACAGCACAGGCCCAGTGTGCAGAGACTGGACCACAGCACAGGCCCAGTGTGCAGAGACTGGACCACAGCACAGGCCCAGTGTGCAGAGGCTGGACCACAGCACAGGCCCAGTGTACAGAGACTGGACCACAGCACAGGCCCAGTGTGCAGAGACTGGACCACAGCACAGGCCCAGTGGACAGAGGCTGGACCACAGCACAGGCCCAGTGTGCAGAGGCTGGACCACAGCACAGGCCCAGTGTGCAGACACTGAACCACAGCACAGGCCCAGTGTACAGAGACTGAACCACAGCACAGGCCCAGTGTGCAGAGGCTGGACCACAGCACAGGCCCAGTGTGCAGAGACTGGACCACAGCACAGGCCCAGTGTGCAGAGGCTGGACCACAGCACAGGCCCAGTGTGCAGAGACTGGACCACAGCACAGGCCCTGTGTGCAGAGACTGAACCACAGCACAGGCCCAGTGTGCAGAGGCTGGACCACAGCACAGGCCCAGTGTACAGAGGCTGGACCACAGCACAGGCCCAGTGTACAAAGGCCCAGTGTACAGAGGCTGGACCACAGCACAGGCCCAGTGTGCAGAGACTGGACCACAGCACAGGCCCAGTGTACAGAGGCTGGACCACAGCACAGGCCCAGTGTGCAGAGACTGGACCACAGCACAGGCCCAGTGTGCAGAGACTGAACCACAGCACAGGCCCAGTGTACAAAGGCCCAGTGTACAGAGGCTGGACCACAGCACAGGCCCAGTGTGCAGAGACTGGACCACAGCACAGGCCCAGTGTACAAAGGCTGGACCACAGCACAGGCCCAGTGTGCAGAGACTGAACCACAGCACAGGCCCAGTGTGCAGAGACTGAACCACAGCACAGGCCCAGTGTGCAGAGACTGGACCACAGCACAGGCCCAGTGTACAGAGACTGAACCACAGCACAGGCCCAGTGTGCAGAGACTGGACCACAGCACAGGCCCAGTGTACAGAGGCTGGACCACAGCACAGGCCCAGTGTGCAGAGACTGGACCACAGCACAGGCCCAGTGTGCAGAGGCTGCACCACAGCACAGGCCCAGTGTGCAGAGGCTGAACCACAGCACAGGCCCAGTGTGCAGAGGCTGGACCACAGCACAGGCCCAGTGTGCAGACGCTGAACCACAGCACAGGCCCAGTTTGCAGAGGCTGGACCACAGCACAGGCCCAGTGTGCAGAGACTGGACCACAGCACAGGCCCAGTGTGAAGAGACTGAACCACAGCACAGGCCCAGTGTGCAGAGGCTGGACCACAGCACAGGCCCAGTGTGCAGAGACTGGACCACAGCACAGGCCCAGTGTACAGAGGCTGGACCACAGCACAGGCCCAGTGTGCAGAGACTGGACCACAGCACAGGCCCAGTGTGCAGAGGCTGGACCACAGCACAGGCCCAGTGTGCAGAGACTGAACCACAGCACAGCCCCAGTGTGCAGAGACTGAACCACAGCACAGCCCCAGTGTGCAGAGACTGAACCACAGCACAGGCCCAGTGTGCAGAGACTGGACCACAGCACAGGCCCAGTGTGCAGAGGCTGGACCACAGCACAGGCCCAGCGTGCAGAGACTGAACCACAGCACAGGCCCAGCGTGCAGAGACTGGACCACAGCACAGGCCCAGCGTGCAGAGGCTGGACCACAGCACAGGCCCAGCGTGCAGAGACTGGACCACAGCACAGGCCCAGCGTGCAGAGACTGGACCACAGCACAGGCCCAGTGTGTAGAGACTGGACCACAGCACAGGCCCAGTGTACAGAGGCTGGACCACAGCACAGGCCCAGTGTGCAGAGACTGAACCACAGCACAGGCCCAGTGTGCAGAGACTGAACCACAGCACAGGCCCAGTGTACAGAGACTGGACCACAGCACAGGCCCAGTGTGCAGAGACTGGACCACAGCACAGGCCCAGTGTACAGAGGCTGGACCACAGCACAGGCCCAGTGTGCAGAGACTGAACCACAGCACAGGCCCAGTGTGCAGAGGCTGAACCACAGCACATGCCCAGTGTGCAGAGACTGAACCACAGCACAGGCCCAGTGTACAGAGACTGAACCACAGCACAGCCCAGTGTGCAGAGGCTGGACCACAGCACAGGCCCAGTGTGCAGAGACTGAACCACAGCACAGGCCCAGTGGACAGAGGCTGGACCACAGCACAGGCCCAGTGGACAGAGGCTGGACCACAGCACAGGCCCAGTGTGCAGACACTGAACCACAGCACAGGCCCAGTGTACAGAGACTGAACCACAGCACAGGCCCAGTGTGCAGAGGCTGGACCACAGCACAGGCCCAGTGTGCAGAGACTGGACCACAGCACAGGCCCAGTGTGCAGAGGCTGGACCACAGCACAGGCCCAGTGTGCAGAGACTGGACCACAGCACAGGCCCAGTGTGCAGAGGCTGGACCACAGCACAGGTCCAGTGTGCAGAGACTGGACCACAGCACAGGCCCAGTGTGAAGAGACTGAACCACAGCACAGGCCCAGTGTGCAGAGGCTGGACCACAGCACAGGCCCAGTGTGCAGAGACTGGACCACAGCACAGGCCCAGTGTACAGAGGCTGGACCACAGCACAGGCCCAGTGTGCAGAGACTGGACCACAGCACAGGCCCAGTGTGCAGAGGCTGGACCACAGCACAGGCCCAGTGTGCAGAGACTGAACCACAGCACAGGCCCAGTGTGCAGAGGCTGGACCACAGCACAGGCCCAGTGTGCAGAGACTGGACCACAGCACAGGCCCAGTGTGCAGAGGCTGGACCACAGCACAGGCCCAGTGTGCAGAGACTGAACCACAGCACAGGCACAGTGTGCAGAGGCTGGACCACAGCACAGAAACAGTGTGCAGAGACTGGACCACAGCACAGGCCCAGTGTGCAGAGACTGAACCACAGCACAGGCCCAGTGTGCAGAGACTGGACCACAGCACAGGCCCAGTGTGCAGAGGCTGGACCACAGCACAGGCCCAGTGTGCAGAGACTGGACCACAGCACAGGCCCAGTGTGAAGAGACTGAACCACAGCACAGGCCCAGTGTGCAGAGGCTGGACCACAGCACAGGCCCAGTGTGCAGAGGCTGGACCACAGCACAGGCCCAGTGTGCAGAGACTGGACCACAGCACAGGCCCAGTGTACAGAGGCCCAGTGTACAGAGGCTGGACCACAGCACAGGCCCAGTGTGCAGAGACTGGACCACAGCACAGGCCCAGTGTGCAGAGGCTGGACCACAGCACAGGCCCAGTGTGCAGAGACTGGACCACAGCACAGGCACAGTGTGAAGAGACTGAACCACAGCACAGGCCCAGTGTGCAGAGGCTGGACCACAGCACAGGCCCAGTGTGCAGAGACTGGACCACAGCACAGGCCCAGTGTACAGAGGCTGGACCACAGCACAGGCCCAGTGTGCAGAGACTGGACCACAGCACAGGCCCAGTGTGCAGAGGCTGGACCACAGCACAGGCCCAGTGTGCAGAGACTGAACCACAGCACAGGCCCAGTGTGCAGAGGCTGGACCACAGCACAGGCCCAGTGTGCAGAGACTGGACCACAGCACAGGCCCAGTGTGCAGAGGCTGGACCACAGCACAGGCCCAGTGTGCAGAGACTGAACCACAGCACAGGCACAGTGTGCAGAGGCTGGACCACAGCACAGAAACAGTGTGCAGAGACTGGACCACAGCACAGGCCCAGTGTGCAGAGACTGAACCAAAGCACAGGCCCAGTGTGCAGAGGCTGGACCACAGCACAGGCCCAGTGTGCAGAGACTGGACCACAGCACAGGCCCAGTGTGCAGAGACTGGACCACAGCACAGGCCCAGTGTGCAGAGACTGAACCACAGCACAGGCACAGTGTGCAGAGGCTGGACCACAGCACAGGCCCAGTGTGCAGAGACTGAACCACAGCGCAGGCCCAGTGTGCAGAGGCTGGACCACAGCACAGGCCCAGTGTGCAGAGACTGGACCACAGCACAGGCCCAGTGTACAGAGGCCCAGTGTACAGAGGCTGGACCACAGCACAGGCCCAGTGGACAGAGGCTGGACCACAGCACAGGCCCAGTGTGCAGAGGCTGGACCACAGCACAGGCCCAGTGTGCAGACACTGAACCACAGCACAGGCCCAGTGTACAGAGACTGAACCACAGCACAGGCCCAGTGTGCAGAGGCTGGACCACAGCACAGGCCCAGTGTGCAGAGACTGAACCACAGCACAGGCCCAGTGGACAGAGGCTGGACCACAGCACAGGCCCAGTGTGCAGAGGTTGGACCACAGCACAGGCCCAGTGTGCAGACACTGAACCACAGCACAGGCCCAGTGTACAGAGACTGAACCACAGCACAGCCCAGTGTGCAGAGGCTGGACCACAGCACAGGCCCAGTGTGCAGAGACTGAACCACAGCACAGGCCCAGTGGACAGAGGCTGGACCACAGCACAGGCCCAGTGGACAGAGGCTGGACCACAGCACAGGCCCAGTGTGCAGACACTGAACCACAGCACAGGCCCAGTGTACAGAGACTGAACCACAGCACAGGCCCAGTGTGCAGAGGCTGGACCACAGCACAGGCCCAGTGTGCAGAGACTGGACCACAGCACAGGCCCAGTGTGCAGAGGCTGGACCACAGCACAGGCCCAGTGTGCAGAGACTGGACCACAGCACAGGCCCAGTGTGCAGAGGCTGGACCACAGCACAGGCCCAGTGTGCAGAGACTGGACCACAGCACAGGCCCAGTGTGAAGAGACTGAACCACAGCACAGGCCCAGTGTGCAGAGGCTGGACCACAGCACAGGCCCAGTGTGCATAGACTGGACCACAGCACAGGCCCAGTGTACAGAGGCTGGACCACAGCACAGGCCCAGTGTACAGAGGCTGGACCACAGCACAGGCCCAGTGTGCAGAGACTGGACCACAGCACAGGCCCAGTGTGCAGAGACTGGACCACAGCACAGGCCCAGTGTGCAGAGACTGAACCACAGCACAGGCCCAGTGTACAGAGGCCCAGTGTACAGAGGCTGGACCACAGCACAGGCCCAGTGTGCAGAGACTGGACCACAGCACAGGCCCAGTGTGCAGAGGCTGGACCACAGCACAGGCCCAGTTTGCAGAGACTGGACCACAGCACAGGCCCAGTGTGCAGAGGCTGGACCACAGCACAGGCCCAGTGTGCAGAGACTGAACCACAGCACAGGCACAGTGTGCAGAGGCTGGACCACAGCACAGGCACAGTGTGCAGAGACTGGACCACAGCACAGGCCCAGTGTGCAGAGACTGAACCACAGCACAGGCCCAGTGTGCAGAGGCTGGACCACAGCACAGGCCCGGTGTGCAGAGACTGAACCACAGCACAGGCCCAGTGTACAGAGACTGAACCACAGCACCGGCCCAGTGTGCAGAGACTGAACCACAGCACAGGCCCAGTGTGCAGAGGCTGGACCACAGCACATGCCCAGTGTGCAGAGGCTGAACCACAGCACAGGCCCAGTGTGCAGAGACTGAACCACAGCACAGGCCCAGTGGACAGAGGCTGGACCACAGCACAGGCCCAGTGTGCAGAGGCTGGACCACAGCACAGGCCCAGTGTGCAGACACTGAACCACAGCACAGGCCCAGTGTACAGAGACTGAACCACAGCACAGGCCCAGTGTGCAGAGGCTGGACCACAGCACAGGCCCAGTGTGCAGAGACTGAACCACAGCACAGGCCCAGTGGACAGAGGCTGGACCACAGCACAGGCCCAGTGTGCAGAGGCTGGACCACAGCACAGGCCCAGTGTGCAGACACTGAACCACAGCACAGGCCCAGTGTACAGAGACTGAACCACAGCACAGGCCCAGTGTGCAGAGGCTGGACCACAGCACAGGCCCAGTGTGCAGAGACTGGACCACAGCACAGGCCCAGTGTGCAGAGGCTGGACCACAGCACAGGCCCAGTGTGCAGAGACTGGACCACAGCACAGGCCCAGTGTGAAGAGACTGAACCACAGCACAGGCCCAGTGTGCAGAGGCTGGACCACAGCACAGGCCCAGTGTGCAGAGGCTGGACCACAGCACAGGCCCAGTGTGCAGAGACTGGACCACAGCACAGGCCCAGTGTACAGAGGCCCAGTGTACAGAGGCTGGACCACAGCACAGGCCCAGTGTGCAGAGACTGGACCACAGCACAGGCCCAGTGTGCAGAGGCTGGACCACAGCACAGGCCCAGTGTGCAGAGACTGGACCACAGCACAGGCACAGTGTGAAGAGACTGAACCACTACAGGCCCAGTGTGCAGAGGCTGGACCACAGCACAGGCCCAGTGTGCAGAGACTGGACCACAGCACAGGCCCAGTGTACAGAGGCTGGACCACAGCACAGGCCCAGTGTGCAGAGACTGGACCACAGCACAGGCCCAGTGTGCAGAGGCTGGACCACAGCACAGGCCCAGTGTGCAGAGACTGAACCACAGCACAGGCCCAGTGTGCAGAGACTGAACCACAGCACAGGCCCAGTGTGCAGAGACTGGACCACAGCACAGGCCCAGTGTGCAGAGGCTGGACCACAGCACAGGCCCAGTGTGCAGAGACTGGACCACAGCACAGGCCCAGTGTGAAGAGACTGAACCACAGCACAGGCCCAGTGTGCAGAGGCTGGACCACAGCACAGGCCCAGTGTGCAGAGGCTGGACCACAGCACAGGCCCAGTGTGCAGAGACTGGACCACAGCACAGGCCCAGTGTACAGAGGCCCAGTGTACAGAGGCTGGACCACAGCACAGGCCCAGTGTGCAGAGACTGGACCACAGCACAGGCCCAGTGTGCAGAGACTGAACCACAGCACAGGCCCAGTGTACAGAGGCCCAGTGTACAGAGGCTGGACCACAGCACAGGCCCAGTGTGCAGAGACTGGACCACAGCACAGGCCCAGTGTGCAGAGACTGGACCACAGCACAGGCCCAGTGTGCAGAGGCTGGACCACAGCACAGGCCCAGTGTGCAGAGACTGGACCACAGCACAGGCCCAGTGTACAGAGGCCCAGTGTACAGAGGCTGGACCACAGCACAGGCCCAGTGTGCAGAGACTGAACCACAGCACAGGCCCAGTGGACAGAGGCTGGACCACAGCACAGGCCCAGTGTACAGAGGCCCAGTGTACAGAGGCTGGACCACAGCACAGGCCCAGTGTGCAGAGACTGGACCACAGCACAGGCCCAGTGTGCAGAGACTGGACCACAGCACAGGCACAGTGTGAAGAGACTGAACCACAGCACAGGCCCAGTGTGCAGAGGCTGGACCACAGCACAGGCCCAGTGTGCAGAGACTGGACCACAGCACAGGCCCAGTGTACAGAGGCTGGACCACAGCACAGGCCCAGTGTGCAGAGACTGGACCACAGCACAGGCCCAGTGTGCAGAGGCTGGACCACAGCACAGGCCCAGTGTGCAGAGACTGAACCACAGCACAGGCCCAGTGTGCAGAGGCTGGACCACAGCACAGGCCCAGTGTGCAGAGACTGGACCACAGCACAGGCCCAGTGTGCAGAGGCTGGACCACAGCACAGGCCCAGTGTGCAGAGACTGAACCACAGCACAGGCACAGTGTGCAGAGGCTGGACCACAGCAC
Organism: Rhinichthys klamathensis goyatoka; assembly: GCF_029890125.1. Lineage (NCBI taxonomy): Eukaryota > Metazoa > Chordata > Actinopteri > Cypriniformes > Leuciscidae > Rhinichthys > Rhinichthys klamathensis. The sequence goes on from NW_026606967.1 coordinate 370,956, forward strand.
AGAAACAGTGTGCAGAGACTGGACCACAGCACAGGCCCAGTGTGCAGAGACTGAACCAAAGCACAGGCCCAGTGTGCAGAGGCTGGACCACAGCACAGGCCCAGTGTGCAGAGACTGGACCACAGCACAGGCCCAGTGTGCAGAGACTGGACCACAGCACAGGCCCAGTGTGCAGAGACTGAACCACAGCACAGGCACAGTGTGCAGAGGCTGGACCACAGCACAGGCCCAGTGTGCAGAGACTGAACCACAGCGCAGGCCCAGTGTGCAGAGGCTGGACCACAGCACAGGCCCAGTGTGCAGAGACTGGACCACAGCACAGGCCCAGTGTACAGAGGCCCAGTGTACAGAGGCTGGACCACAGCACAGGCCCAGTGTGCAGAGACTGAACCACAGCACAGGCCCAGTGGACAGAGGCTGGACCACAGCACAGGCCCAGTGTGCAGAGGCTGGACCACAGCACAGGCCCAGTGTGCAGACACTGAACCACAGCACAGGCCCAGTGTACAGAGACTGAACCACAGCACAGGCCCAGTGTGCAGAGGCTGGACCACTGCACAGGCCCAGTGTGCAGAGGCTGGACCACAGCACAGGCCCAGTGTGCAGAGGCTGGACCACAGCACAGGCCCAGTGTGCAGAGACTGGACCACAGCACAGGCCCAGTGTGAAGAGACTGAACCACAGCACAGGCCCAGTGTGCAGAGGCTGGACCACAGCACAGGCCCAGTGTGCAGAGGCTGGACCACAGCACAGGCCCAGTGTGCAGAGACTGGACCACAGCACAGGCCCAGTGTACAGAGGCCCAGTGTACAGAGGCTGGACCACAGCACAGGCCCAGTGTGCAGAGACTGGACCACAGCACAGGCCCAGTGTGCAGAGGCTGGACCACAGCACAGGGCCAGTGTGCAGAGACTGGACCACAGCACAGGCACAGTGTGAAGAGACTGAACCACAGCACAGGCCCAGTGTGCAGAGGCTGGACCACAGCACAGGCCCAGTGTGCAGAGACTGGACCACAGCACAGGCCCAGTGTACAGAGGCTGGACCACAGCACAGGCCCAGTGTGCAGAGACTGGACCACAGCACAGGCCCAGTGTGCAGAGGCTGGACCACAGCACAGGCCCAGTGTGCAGAGACTGAACCACAGCACAGGCCCAGTGTGCAGAGGCTGGACCACAGCACAGGCCCAGTGTGCAGAGACTGGACCACAGCACAGGCCCAGTGTGCAGAGGCTGGACCACAGCACAGGCCCAGTGTGCAGAGACTGAACCACAGCACAGGCACAGTGTGCAGAGGCTGGACCACAGCACAGAAACAGTGTGCAGAGACTGGACCACAGCACAGGCCCAGTGTGCAGAGACTGAACCACAGCACAGGCCCAGTGTGCAGAGGCTGGACCACAGCACAGGCCCAGTGTGCAGAGACTGGACCACAGCACAGGCCCAGTGTGCAGAGACTGGACCACAGCACAGGCCCAGTGTGCAGAGACTGAACCACAGCACAGGCACAGTGTGCAGAGACTGAACCACAGCGCAGGCCCAGTGTGCAGAGACTGAACCACAGCGCAGGCCCAGTGTGCAGAGGCTGGACCACAGCACAGGCCCAGTGTGCAGAGGCTGAAGCACAGCACAGGCCCAGTGTGCAGAGACTGAACCACAGCACAGGCCCAGTGGACAGAGGCTGGACCACAGCACAGGCCCAGTGTGCAGAGGCTGGACCACAGCACAGGCCCAGTGTGCAGACACTGAACCACAGCACAGGCCCAGTGTACAGAGACTGAACCACAGCACAGCCCAGTGTGCAGAGGCTGGACCACAGCACAGGCCCAGTGTGCAGAGACTGAACCACAGCACAGGCCCAGTGGACAGAGGCTGGACCACAGCACAGGCCCAGTGTACAGAGGCTGGACCACAGCACAGGCCCAGTGTGCAGAGGCTGGACCACAGCACAGGCCCAGTGTGCAGACGCTGAACCACAGCACAGGCCCAGTGTACAGAGACTGAACCACAGCACAGGCCCAGTGTGCAGAGGCTGGACCACAGCACAGGCCCAGTGTGCAGAGACTGGACCACAGCACAGGCCCAGTGTGCAGAGGCTGGACCACAGCACAGGCCCAGTGTGCAGAGACTGGACCACAGCACAGGCCCAGTGTGAAGAGACTGAACCACAGCACAGGCCCAGTGTGCAGAGGCTGGACCACAGCACAGGCCCAGTGTGCAGAGGCTGGACCACAGCACAGGCCCAGTGTGCAGAGACTGGACCACAGCACAGGCCCAGTGTACAGAGGCTGGACCACAGCACAGGCCCAGTGTGCAGAGACTGGACCACAGCACAGGCCCAGTGTGCAGAGACTGAACCACAGCACAGGCCCAGTGTGCAGAGACTGGACCACAGCACAGGCCCAGTGTACAGAGGCTGGACCACAGCACAGGCCCAGTGTGCAGAGACTGGACCACAGCACAGGCCCAGTGTGCAGAGACTGAACCACAGCACAGGCCCAGTGTACAGAGGCCCAGTGTACAGAGGCTGGACCACAGCACAGGCCCAGTGTGCAGAGACTGGACCACAGCACAGGCCCAGTGTGCAGAGACTGGACCACAGCACAGGCCCAGTGTGCAGAGGCTGGACCACAGCACAGGCCCAGTGTGCAGAGGCTGGACCACAGCACAGGCCCAGTGTGCAGAGACTGGACCACAGCACAGGCCCAGTGTGCAGAGACTGGACCACAGCACAGGCCCAGTTTACAGAGGCTGGGCCACTGCACAGGCCCAGTGTGCAGAGACTGGACCACAGCACAGGCCCAGTGTGCAGAGACTGAACAACAGCACAGGCCCAGTGTACAGAGGCCCAGTGTACAGAGGCTGGACCACAGCACAGGCCCAGTGTACAGAGGCTGGACCACAGCACAGGCCCAGTGTACAGAGGCTGGACCACAGCACAGGCCCAGTGTGCAGAGACTGGACCACAGCACAGGCCCAGTGTGCAGAGGCTGGACCACAGCACAGGCCCAGTTTGCAGAGACTGGACCACAGCACAGGCCCAGTGTGCAGAGGCTGGACCACAGCACAGGCCCAGTGTGCAGAGACTGGACCACAGCACAGGCCCAGTGTGAAGAGACTGAACCACAGCACAGGCCCAGTGTGCAGAGGCTGGACCACAGCACAGGCCCAGTGTGCAGAGGCTGGACCACAGCACAGGCCCAGTGTGCAGAGGCTGGACCACAGCACAGGCCCAGTGTGCAGAGACTGGACCACAGCACAGGCCCAGTGTGCAGAGACTGGACCACAGCACAGGCCCAGTGTACAGAGGCTGGGCCACTGCACAGGCCCAGTGTGCAGAGACTGGACCACAGCACAGGCCCAGTGTGCAGACACTGAACAACAGCACAGGCCCAGTGTACAGAGGCCCAGTGTACAGAGGCTGGACCACAGCACAGGCCCAGTGTACAGAGGCTGGACCACAGCACAGGCCCAGTGTACAGAGGCTGGACCACAGCACAGGCCCAGTGTGCAGAGACTGGACCACAGCACAGGCCCAGTGTGCAGAGACTGAACCACAGCACAGGCCCAGTGTACAGAGGCCCAGTGTACAGAGGCTGGACCACAGCACAGGCCCAGTGTGCAGAGACTGGACCACAGCACAGGCCCAGTGTGCAGAGGCTGGACCACAGCACAGGCCCAGTTTGCAGAGACTGGACCACAGCACAGGCCCAGTGTGCAGAGGCTGGACCACAGCACAGGCCCAGTGTGCAGAGACTGAACCACAGCACAGGCACAGTGTGCAGAGGCTGGACCACAGCACAGGCACAGTGTGCAGAGACTGGACCACAGCACAGGCCCAGTGTGCAGAGACTGAACCACAGCACAGGCCCAGTGTGCAGAGGCTGGACCACAGCACAGGCCCGGTGTGCAGAGACTGAACCACAGCACAGGCCCAGTGTACAAAGACTGAACCACAGCACCGGCCCAGTGTGCAGAGACTGAACCACAGCACAGGCCCAGTGTGCAGAGGCTGGACCACAGCACAGGCCCAGTGTGCAGAGGCTGAACCACAGCACAGGCCCAGTGTGCAGAGACTGAACCACAGCACAGGCCCAGTGGACAGAGGCTGGACCACAGCACAGGCCCAGTGTGCAGAGGCTGGACCACAGCACAGGCCCAGTGTGCAGACACTGAACCACAGCACAGGCCCAGTGTACAGAGACTGAACCACAGCACAGGCCCAGTGTGCAGAGGCTGGACCACAGCACAGGCCCAGTGTGCAGAGACTGAACCACAGCACAGGCCCAGTGGACAGAGGCTGGACCACAGCACAGGCCCAGTGTGCAGAGGCTGGACCACAGCACAGGCCCAGTGTGCAGACACTGAACCGCAGCACAGGCCCAGTGTACAGAGACTGAACCACAGCACAGGCCCAGTGTGCAGAGGCTGGACCACAGCACAGGCCCAGTGTGCAGAGACTGGACCACAGCACAGGCCCAGTGTGCAGAGGCTGGACCACAGCACAGGCCCAGTGTGCAGAGACTGGACCACAGCACAGGCCCAGTGTGAAGAGACTGAACCACAGCACAGGCCCAGTGTGCAGAGGCTGGACCACAGCACAGGCCCAGTGTGCAGAGGCTGGACCACAGCACAGGCCCAGTGTGCAGAGACTGGACCACAGCACAGGCCCAGTGTACAGAGGCCCAGTGTACAGAGGCTGGACCACAGCACAGGCCCAGTGTGCAGAGGCTGGACCACAGCACAGGCCCAGTGTGCAGAGGCTGGACCACAGCACAGGCCCAGTGTGCAGAGACTGGACCACAGCACAGGCACAGTGTGAAGAGACTGAACCACAGCACAGGCCCAGTGTGCAGAGGCTGGACCACAGCACAGGCCCAGTGTGCAGAGACTGAACCACAGCACAGGCCCAGTGTGCAGAGGCTGGACCACAGCACAGGCCCAGTGTGCAGAGACTGGACCACAGCACAGGCCCAGTGTGCAGAGACTGGACCACAGCACAGGCCCAGTGTGCAGAGACTGAACCACAGCACAGACACAGTGTGCAGAGGCTGGACCACAGCACAGGCCCAGTGTGCAGAGACTGAACCACAGCGCAGGCCCAGTGTGCAGAGGCTGGACCACAGCACAGGCCCAGTGTGCAGAGGCTGAACCACAGCACAGGCCCAGTGTGCAGAGACTGAACCACAGCACAGGCCCAGTGGACAGAGGCTGGACCACAGCACAGGCCCAGTGTGCAGAGGCTGGACCACAGCACAGGCCCAGTGTGCAGACACTGAACCACAGCACAGGCCCAGTGTACAGAGACTGAACCACAGCACAGCCCAGTGTGCAGAGGCTGGACCACAGCACAGGCCCAGTGTGCAGAGACTGAACCACAGCACAGGCCCAGTGGACAGAGGCTGGACCACAGCACAGGCCCAGTGTACAGAGGCTGGACCACAGCACAGGCCCAGTGTGCAGAGGCTGGACCACAGCACAGGCCCAGTGTGCAGACACTGAACCACAGCACAGGCCCAGTGTACAGAGACTGAACCACAGCACAGGCCCAGTGTGCAGAGGCTGGACCACAGCACAGGCCCAGTGTGCAGAGACTGGACCACAGCACAGGCCCAGTGTGCAGAGGCTGGACCACAGCACAGGCCCAGTGTGCAGAGGCTGGACCACAGCACAGGCCCAGTGTGAAGAGACTGAACCACAGCACAGGCCCAGTGTGCAGAGGCTGGACCACAGCACAGGCCCAGTGTGCAGAGGCTGGACCACAGCACAGGCCCAGTGTGCAGAGACTGGACCACAGCACAGGCCCAGTGTACAGAGGCTGGACCACAGCACAGGCCCAGTGTACAGAGGCTGGACCACAGCACAGGCCCAGTGTGCAGAGACTGGACCACAGCACAGGCCCAGTGTGCAGAGACTGAACCACAGCACAGGCCCAGTGTGCAGAGACTGGACCACAGCACATGCCCAGTGTACAGAGGCTGGACCACAGCACAGGCCCAGTGTGCAGAGACTGGACCACAGCACAGGCCCAGTGTGCAGAGACTGAACCACAGCACAGGCCCAGTGTACAGAGGCCCAGTGTACAGAGGCTGGACCACAGCACAGGCCCAGTGTGCAGAGGCTGGACCACAGCACAGGCCCAGTGTGCAGAGGCTGGACCACAGCACAGGCCCAGTGTGCAGAGACTGAACCACAGCACAGGCACAGTGTGCAGAGGCTGGACCACAGCACAGGCACAGTGTGCAGAGACTGGACCACAGCACAGGCCCAGTGTGCAGAGACTGAACCACAGCACAGGCCCAGTGTGCAGAGGCTGGACCACAGCACAGGCCCAGTGTGCAGAGACTGGACCACAGCACAGGCCCAGTGTGCAGAGACTGGACCACAGCACAGGCCCAGTGTACAGAGGCTGGGCCACTGCACAGGCCCAGTGTGCAGAGACTGGACCACAGCACAGGCCCAGTGTGCAGAGACTGAACAACAGCACAGGCCCAGTGTACAGAGGCCCAGTGTACAGAGGCTGGACCACAGCACAGGCCCAGTGTGCAGAGACTGGACCACAGCACAGGCCCAGTGTGCAGAGACTGGACCACAGCACAGGCCCAGTGTGCAGAGACTGGACCACAGCACAGGCCCAGTGTGCAGAGGCTGGACCACAGCACAGGCCCAGTGTGCAGAGACTGAACCACAGCACAGGCACAGTGTGCAGAGGCTGGACCACAGCACAGGCACAGTGTGCAGAGACTGGACCACAGCACAGGCCCAGTGTGCAGAGACTGAACCACAGCACAGGCCCAGTGTGCAGAGGCTGGACCACAGTACAGGCCCAGTGTGCAGAGACTGGACCACAGCACAGGCCCAGTGTGCAGAGACTGGACCACAGCACAGGCCCAGTGTGCAGAGACTGGACCACAGCACAGGCACAGTGTGCAGAGGCTGGACCACAGCACAGGCCCAGTGTGCAGAGACTGAACCACAGCGCAGGCCCAGTGTGCAGAGACTGGACCACAGCACAGGCCCAGTGTACAGAGACTGAACCACAGCACAGGCCCAGTGTGCAGAGGCTGGACCACAGCACAGGCCCAGTGTGCAGAGGCTGGACCACAGCACAGGCCCAGTGTGCAGAGACTGGACCACAGCACAGGCCCAGTGTACAGAGGCTGGACCACAGCACAGGCCCAGTGTACAGAGGCTGGACCACAGCACAGGCCCAGTGTGCAGAGACTGGACCACAGCACAGGCCCAATGTACAGAGACTGAACCACAGCACAGGCCCAGTGTGCAGAGGCTGGACCACAGCACAGGCCCAGTGTGCAGAGGCTGCACCACAGCACAGGCCCAGTGTGCAGAGACTGGACCACAGCACAGGCCCAGTGGACAGAGGCTGGACCACAGCACAGGCCCAGTGTGCAGAGGCTGGACCACAGCACAGGCCCAGTGTGCAGACACTGAACCACAGCACAGGCCCAGTGTACAGAGACTGAACCACAGCACAACCATTGCCCTCCCTCCCTGTTAAGTTTGGTCTACTCCATTGCGTATCTGGAAAAACGCCCTCTTTCATGTCCTGGAAACACACCAAGCCAACGCCGATGATCTAGCGCAGATGAAAGCCGACTGTGTTGTCACCTCGCGTCGCCTGTGTCGCGGGAAAAAAGCTTCACTTGTCTTGAACACACCGAGAGAACCACTGCCGACTGTTAGCTAGAATGCGCCTGGGTGTAAATGAGACAACTGTCTATTTCTGCAGATATATTCGTCTATATTCGTCATTCAAAAAGAGAAACCGACGGTGCCGGTGAAGCAGTCGATTCTGTTCCCTACAGGAATTTGTGTTCCCCCTCAAAGAGGCATGTCTGCGCATGCGTAGCAGATGCATCAAAGCACAACTGGAAGTACGGAAAGCGAAAAAGGCCAAAAGCATTGGCGCAACATTCAATTGTCAGCATAATAAAATGGTTCTCACACTCCAGTAATATTTCTGTTCAAACAAAACAAACTCAATGCCTCATATTATTGTCTTTATATTATTATGTCTGTATTATGAAGGAATACAAATTTGTCAAATGTTTAATTTAGGTCTCCACTCCAATGGTATAAAAACTGATAAAGTTTAGTAGACGGATTTTAGATGATTATTGAGTCTCCTTTCCTGATAGTCCTGTTTTCTCTCCTTTCAGCCTAGATAGAATCGTTAGGTTGATTGGATTAGCTGTCGGGGAGACTTCCACCTTTTGTCTTTAATGGCTCTGGGATGGCTCTTAGGAACCAGAGTTCCTGGCCACTATCAGCATTTGAATAGTTATGCTGATTCAATTGGATTGGTAATGCCCTCAGAATAGGGTGTGTTCCTACTTCATTTGCATGCTTTGTTTCAGAGGGACTCCACCCCAATGTAAACTCCTCCCCCTCTAAATGTATAAATTGCAAGGGAACATTTCCCTTAGTTGGACGAGATTGAGATGCTACAGCGACCTAATAAAGAACATCTGCTTTAAAAGATACCTCTCCGTCTCCTGGTCTGCTCTTCTGACTTTTCTGCACTTTAAGAAGAAAAAGTTCACAACAGATGGTGCCGTGACCCGGATAGAATTAACTTCACCAGAATCCAGAACTGGACTTCAACAAAGATCAACAAAGACAGTGAGTTCTGACTGAGTTCCAGCAACTTCGACCTCAACAAAGCTGAGTGAGTTCTGACTGAGTTCCAGAAACTTCGACCTCAACAAAGATCTTAACAAAGAATGAACATTTCTGACTGAAGTTCCAGCTGGAATCTTTCCATACAACCAAACGATTTGGTGAGTTTCACTGAACTCTATTCAAAAGAACCATTGCAGACCTGTACATGTGTTTTCCTCTGTGCCGTTCAGAGTAAGTAAACAGACTGCTGTAGAGTTTGGTTAACTAAAGTTACCCTTTAAAAGTTTTCTTTTAGAGATGAGAGTTTGTGTCAGGAACCGAATAGTGATTTATTGACAATAGGATGTGACAATGTGTAACAGTTGCACAGTCCAGAGACAGCCCACAACAGAGGTCCAGACAGGAGACCAGGCCCGCATTAACCTGCCGTTAGGCCCTGGGGCTGAGAGGTTTTGTAGGCCCATTATAAAAAAAAAAAAGTCTAATGATCACGTTTGTCTATACAACAAAAGCAGAAATAAGTTTCTCTCGGGGAGATATAGCCTAACGAAAACCGTATTCCATAAAAAGATCCACAACAACAGCAATGTAAAACCTCCACAGCACAGGCTATACTGGAAAGCAGTAAATAGTCTAGTTTTAGTCGACGAAATACAATAAGATTTTAGTCGACTAAATTTACAGTAGATTTAGTCGACTAAAATCGAATGGGTTTAGTGAAATTCTAATGCATTAATTTAGAATTTCTCTAAAATTTCCAAACCCATTATATATTCCCATAGAAAGCATCAATTAACCTGTTAATATGATTAATTTTTAAAGTTTGAACATGCAATACTGTACAGACACAGAGTTTTAGCATGGTGACATAACATAATATCTTAAAATTAAATAAAAACACTTCTTCTCCTACAGTAGAACAGTCTTTTTTTTCTTCAATTAATGATTATGCAGTCTTTAACTTACATACATCATTCTTTATTCTTTCAAGTAGACATATTTATTTGTATAATTTAAGTATAATTAATCCATATTAAAGCTATTAAAGAGCAGTGAATGCTTTTCTCTTTTTATTTTGTTGTTTGATTAATATTAAGTTTACAGACGGCATTATTTTTATTACGCACTGTCACTTTAAGACAGAGTGCGCAGATCCAATTACACTGATGCACATCCAATATTCTCACAACTGTACATTCTGTAAAGACATAACCGACTGCGTTTACGTGAATACTCTCTAAACCGGACATTTAGACATAATGTTGTCTAAGAGAGCTCAATTCAGTCCTCGCGCGCTGTCTGTCTATGTGCAGGCCAGGACTGCGTTTCCCAAAAGCATCGTAAGCCTAAGTTGATCGTAGAGACCATTGGTGGCAATTGTTCTACGATCAACTTAAGCTTACGATGCTTTTGGGAAACCCAACCCAGGGCTGCACGCTTCGGGTCGGGACCGTATCGTCTCTGAAAAAAATTCGTTGACGAAAATAATTACGCAAATTAACACTGCCCGCCTGTTTGCTTGTCCTCTCCACTGTTCATCGATCGGTGCTCCGCTTAATGAGCTCGACTCACCTTCATTTGCAGGTTTAAAAAATCCTGTTAGCTTTGGAATCTTTAACAATTCCTTCTCACTGTTTTCTTTCTGTCGCGATATTTTTCGTTTATGAGCACCACTCTCAAACTTTTTCTTCCTCAATTTTGATAGCTATCATCAGCCTCTGTGACTAGCATAAATTTGAATAGACTGACGTTACTAGAGAAGATGACGCAACTGTTTCTCTACATTCTGATAGGCTGTCATATCATGCTTCCCACGTGGGTCACTTGTAAATTGGATCAATCAGCAGCCAAAAACATGAATATCAAGTGATTGACAGAAAATTCGACAAATTACAAAACAATGTGATTTTTTTTTGGCTTATGATAGGCCCCTTGTCTTCATAGGCCCTGGGGCTTCAGCCCCAGTAAGCCCGTGCATTAATGCGGGCCTGCAGGAGACCCGGGCACAGGATTGAGCAGCCCAGTAACCAGCAGTCAGTGCAGTCTCAGGATGGGCAGGACAGGACTCAACTCGAACACACACAGACACATAATACAGGAGAAACAAGACAAGAGCAAAACACTAAAACATTAGGGAAGTACAAGGCATGGCAAACACTGTAGTTAAGTAACTGAAAAACTAAACTCTTACATATAAGAGAGGAAAGCTAACAAAACACTAAAGTAAATAACTAAAGCAAAACTAGTCTACAACAGGAGAAAGCTAGGTATTAAATAAGTGAAAACCCAGGCTAAAACATAAATCAAAGAGAAAACCAAAGTAACAAACTAACTCTATAAATCTAAGACAGAACCAATCAAAAACTAGAATAGCTCAAGTAAAAGAAAGGGAAGTTAGTCTAAGATAACCCAAAGCAAAAGCTGCAAGGATACAAGCTACAGAGAGAGCTTTGGACAATCACACCTAGTTATGCCACGAGAAAGGTCTAGAATATGAACACAAAACAACGATCCAGCAAAGACAAGCAACAAGGAAGCACAATATAAAGGGAGTGGAGCAAACAAGGACAAGGTGAAGACAATTAGTGAATGACAACTAGACACGGACTAAACGAGGGGGCGTGGTAAGTTAAAACTAGGAGGCAAGACAAAAGGAGCACATGGCCAACATAAACAAAGAGAAAGCCATGTGCTCAAGCACAAAACAAACATGGAAACATTAAACAAAGATACAAGAGACAAAGCTGCCAAGGCAGAACCCTGACAGTTTGATCCTCTGTTCAGGCAGGGAAGATTAGTATTATTTGCTAATTATTTGTTCTTTTGTTATTTTGTGTTGTTACCCTCTAAAAAATTATTTTAGAGAGGAAAGTTTGATCCTCTGTTTTAGGCAGGGAAGAGTTAGCATTACATGCAAGTAATTTTGTTTTATCCTCTAAAAGTTAGGAAGGTGAAAGATCCTTTCCGTTTCTTTCAGGGAAGATTAGCGTAATGTGCTAATAGTTTGTGATGTGTTGGTAACAAGTAAGATTCGGTGTTGCCTCGAGTGTAGCCTCTGTTTGATCAGAGAAGTTTTAGTGTTTGTTTGTTTAGCATCATGTGCTAATAAGATTGTACCCTCTGTTGTAGACAGTAGAGAGACGTTTTAGTTTTTTGATTGTGGTAACAAAGAAACATAAAATGTTTAGAAGGAATGCTAGACCGATTCCATCAACTGAAAAGGGTGGTCTTGCGACTCCTTTATGGACAGACAGTGAGTTCAAGTGATTGTTAGGAGAGCACATGGACTCCATAGTGACTGAGTCAGTCAGATTGAATTTGACAAAGAAATTTGGTATTCATCCAGACAAAGTATGGTCAATTGAAGACTGTAAAAAGGTACTAGGAGCAAGTATTCGCAAGAACAATGTGAAAGCCATTATTTGTTGTCACCAGTGTTGGTCAAGTTACTTGGAAATAGTAATTAGTTACTGATTACTGATTACTTCTCCAAAAAAGTAATCCAGTTACTTTACTGATTACTTATTTTCAAAAGTAATTAGTTACTTTACTAGTTACTTTACTAAGTTACTTTTCAAACACATGATGCACGACCTGAATACGCTAAAGCAATAGACCTTTCAGCCTAATTCTATTCTTTCTGCATATTCCATCATCAAAATGTAATCAAATGAAACATTCTCTTTTTTTAAACTTATTTTATTGTTTCAATATTTTAACTTTATGCACATTGCAAGCAAAAAATTCAATTAAATGCAATAGTCTCAGACTAGAAGAAAATTGTTGAACATTTAAACCTATTTTCTGCACATTCCACCATATTTTAATGAAATAAAGAAAGTCCTTCTTCTGTTAACTTAAATTTCTACATATTCCAGCATATAAAATAAATGTATTTTTTGTAAAATCCTTCATTTGGAAAGATGTAAAAATACAGCAATAAAATCATTTAAAATGAAAGTCGCTCCTGACTGTATTACAAATTATTAACACTTACGTCTTTTAACAGTAAAGTGCAGAGAGGAGTAAAAATTAGTTGATTAAAACAGAAAATGCTGCTGCATGCCACATTTTGGCTCCACGTTTTTTGTTTTCTTTCGGAGTGAAACAGTGGTTATATATTATATCCCATCAGCATGTAGGTAGCCGCTGCGGTCATGTCAGTTGGGTGTTCAGGCCAGGTTTTTTTTCAGTAGGGTTTCACATTCCTGTTTCACGTTCCTGTACCGGCTTGCTGCGTTAGTTAACCGTGTAAAACTGTCTCGTGACATATGCTTGCTCAGATTTGAGGTAGAATTTTGACATTCTCCAACGGGGGGTCCTGTTTCTAGATCAGGATGCTCTCTCTGCACATGCAAGGTCTCTCGCGTTTGCTCTCTCTCTCTGTCCGTGTGCGCGCTACATGGAGCACAGTCTCTGTCTCGCATGCACGCTCGCTCTAAATTCCGTGAGATTTTAACTAATTTGCGGTGTAACTAGTCAATAACAAATGTGGCTCAACAGTTAGATTTATAGATAAACTCATCTTTCAGGCGTTTGACCGAAGGGGTTGACACTTCAGCGCGAGAAATCAGGGGTGTGCGTGTGAGCGAGCGTGTGTGAGAGTTGGCAGCTCTGCTGCTCTCTCCCTCGTTCTAGTCGTCTCTCACTGATGTCGCGGCGCTCATACATCATTTGTTATTCACGCACGACTCATGTCACGAGACAGTCTCACGACACTAAACAAAATCACGGTTAACTAACGCAGTAACGCAGACTGTTTACGGGGAAGTAACAGTAATCTAATTACTATTTTTTCAATTGTAATCCCTTACTTTACTCGTTACTCGAAAAAAGTAATCAGATTACAGTAACGCGTTACTTCTAACGCGTTACTGCCCATCACTGGTTGTCACAGAGAATCCAGCTTATCCATTGCACAAGAACAAGCTCATCAGTGTATTGCTAAATTAAAAGAACAGAACAAACAATTGCACACTCAAGTGTCCTGTCTCAAGAAAAAGGTGGGCCACAACCAGGCCTCAACCAAATGTGACTCAGAAGACCAACAGTCAGATGAAACTTATCCTGATTTTCAAGCTTTCTTTGAAACAGATATAGCTCTCCAATCAGTAACCAATAAGCCTGTAAAAATTGCAGCAGCATCCTCTAAGGTCAACGCAGAGAAGCAAAAGAAACGTAAATGTCCTAAGAGAGAGGGCAGTTGTTATTACTGTGGTAAGCCTGGACATTGGAGAAAAGAGTGTAGGAAAAGCAAAAAGAACTTGAGAGAAGTTAACAATATGGCTCAGCTCCTACTCAGTCTGCCTTCTAATCTGAAGCAGCCCCTGCCTTCATCAATAATGAGTTTAGATCAGGCTGTAAACATAAAATGCCCTCCCCCACCTACAGGGACAGAATAGGACATGGAACATGAGGAGCCCAGAGAAGAACCGAACGCAACAGGCGTCGGGGGCCAACTCTGCGGTGAAGACTCCCTCATAGGCCTTCCCCATCCATTAGTCCATCATCACCTCAATGTTCCTTTAGGTGTCAAAATAATTAAGAAAATAGGGAAAGATGTAACAACAATTGCAGACTCAGAAAAATGAACGACCCTAGTGTTTGAAGAAAAAAATACTGCTCTCCTGTCTTTTGTTTTCTGTCTTCCAGATACCACACGACCTCCTCACCTGCATATGAAGACACCACTTCCAGGAAACAACAAGATCCACTGACGAGCGAACTATCGCAGAGAATAAAGAAAAGAAAAAAATACACAACGCAGAGACCCACAGAACCTTCAGTCATCCATCAAAATGATCAAGATTTTCGTACTACTAACCATCATGGACATCACACAAAGTGTAGAATCCAGAAACCACATATTCTTAGAGAGATGAATATGTCAAGAAACGCCTTGTTTGCTGGAAAGAACATTGCAGGCCACACCAGAAGATGGCTGCATTTCATGACTCACTTGTGCACAAACATGATGTTCCAAAAAGACATTCTTGATCTTTCAGCAAAATTACACCAAGATGACTGAAGATAATTCTTCATGGTTCAGAAACTTGATTGATCATGAGAAAATCACAGTTCCAACCAGAAAAGACTCACGGACCCTAATTGCATGTTTTGTTTCTGTGTCAACATGCAATTACAGAAAAATAAACACAGAACATGCCTTATGTGCCTGTAACTATCACAAGTTGCAAGAATGAATTTTTAATTGTTTAAATTTGTATATATTGTGGGAGTTATTTAGAACTCCCAAAGGGGGAATTGAAGGAATACAAATTTGTCAAATGTTTAATTTAGGTCTCCACTCCAATGGTATAAAAACTGATAAAGTTTAGTAGACGGATTTTAGATGATTATTGAGTCTCCTTTCCTGATAGTCCTGTTTTCTCTCCTTTCAGCCTAGATAGAATCATTAGGTTGATTGGATTAGCTGTCGGGGAGACTTCCACCTTTTGTCTTTAATGGCTCTGCGATCCCTTACGCAACAAAAATATATTTCTCAATATATTATGTGACAATATATTTCATGTGTCTCCATATATTGTGAAATTTACATTGTAATATATCATATGATATATTATATAATAATATATTATATATATGCAATAATATATTGCAATATATGGGACAATACTGCAATTATTGCCGTTTTCATATATTGAATAAATACATATTATTATACTATTTAATATATTGTTAGGTATATTGACATATGTCCCATATTATATGAAATTATATATTGGAAGAGGCATTGTATATATGTGAAAATATATATGTAAAATTATATGAGCTAATATACCTCAATGTACCAGATAATATAATCAGATATATATGCAAACATGTCTTAAATATGTTGAAAAATGTATTGATTTATATTACATAATATATTATATATAATTATCATATTATATATTGTATACAATAATTTACCATGTGGGGGAATAAAAAGTGGACTAAAAAATGTTGTAATTGTTGCTGTTAATGATAATTTAATTTATACTCTCATCTACATTTTACAATATATGAATCAATACATAGCCATATATGGTCCATCCATATGGCTATATAATGTAAAATATAATGAATGTCATGCAAAAATTTGATTTGGACTATTGTTAATCAACCTTTCTGTAAACCTATGCATGAGCTTACTTAACTCATAAAAAAAAATACTTTGTTTCAATAAACATACATGCAATAATGTAATACAGTTTTGTTTGTATATCAATGTATTTTAATATATGAATCAATATATAGCAATAGGTTGTCCATCCATATATTGTTATATATTTTCAAATATATGAGGCAGTTTCTGATATATTGAAATATATTTTCTAATGTATTGCAATATAAATTCTAGTATATTGCAATATATTTTTGTTTCGTAAGGGATGGCTCTTAGGAACCAGAGTTCCTGGCCACTATCAGCATTTGAATAGTTATGCTGATTCAATTGGATTGGTAATGCCCTCAGAATAGGGTGTGTTCCTACTTCATTTGCATGCTTTGTTTCAGAGGGACTCCACCCCAATGTAAACTCCTCCCCCTCTAAATGTATAAATTGCAAGGGAACATTTCCCTTAGTTGGACGAGATTGAGATGCTACAGCGACCTAATAAAGAACATCTGCTTTAAAAGATACCTCTCCGTCTCCTGGTCTGCTCTTCTGACTTTTCTGCACTTTAAGAAGAAAAAGTTCACAACAATTATTTATAAAGATTGCAAAACGTCAGAGATGACAGGTTTATAAAATACAACTTTGTAAACCGTATACAACATGTATAAATATGTTAAATGTCACCAAAATACACATGAAAAAAAGAGTTCATCATATTATTGTCAAAAGGTAAACTCATTTTCAGGTGACACCTTTTATGTTCCCTGTATGAAAATAAATAAATAAATATGAATAAAACCATATTGCTATTTTTCTTCTAGTAATTCATTCTAGTAATTAATTAACAATTGCTGAGGGCACTAATTAGCTTTAATTAATCAAGTTAATCAATGGTGTTATAAATTGGGGAGATGACCACACAACATTGTCACCTGAATTTCAATTTTTGCTGGCACATTCCAACAATGGATCCAAAAATTTATGAGGAAATCATGAGCTATAAAACTCAAGGCACATATCCATTTGCTATAAAAAAAGACCATAAATATGTGATTCACAGACGTTGCTCCAATTTCCAAATTCATGGAGTAATCTATTCTAAATTATAATTATTTTTGAAAGTGAAGATAACATAACTCCACAGACAGGAGTGAGGTATAGTAATACACCAAGACTTGATAGAAACAAAAAACTTGTCCATGGACTATAGCCTTCTGGGCAAATAGAACATAAAAAAGTACTTATCCTGCAATTTCAGTTTAAAATATCCTATTTCTTTCATTAGGCATTCAGAACCTCCGTGCAGGTTATTGTTTAGACTTTACTAACAATAAAGCTATTTCAATAGATGGTCAACTTTACTACATCTCCTCAAAAAATTGTATGGATTTGAGGAAAAAAGTGGTCATTGGACAAAAAGAGGCCAACCAAATATTCACAGAATTCCATGCCAGCCCCTATGGAGCACACTGTGGAACAGAAAAAACCAAGCTTGCTATTTCAGCGAGGTTCTACCGGCCTGGAATGGGGGTGGACATTGATAAATGGGTAAATATTAAATTATTCCTTTCTAACTTTGTTGTGAAACATACGAATGTATTATGTTTTGGAATGCATTTCTCATGTGCTTATTTCTGAACATCAGGTTTTGCAGTGTGCCCAGTGCCAATTTAGCAGACTGTCCATCAAGCAGGAGCCCAAGTACATCCCAATATGTGTAAGCTTGTCCACAGATGTGCATGGGATTTGAGACTGGTATTTCATGAGTGCGCATAATTTAAATGTATTTATTTTCATTTTAAGGTGGATAAGCCTCTGGAACTGCTAGGCATTGATTTAGTGGGGAAAGTCACCAAAACCAACCAGGGAAATGAGTACATTTGTGTCCTCGTTGACTACTATACTAAATGGTCCGAGGCATATCCAATCCCAAATAAATCTGCAGCAGTTGTCTCGCGCTGCATTATACATTTTTTCTACAGGTTTGGGGCACCAAAGAGAATTCTAACTGACCAAGGGACTGAGTTTGTAAACTAGGTTTGTAGTTTGTTAAATGAACTAAATTCAATATGCATGAGAATTTAATGGTTTCACACATTTGTTTTTGTTTATGTAGATTAATGTTAATGTATGTTTTGGAAACAGATCAATGAAGAGCTCTGTGCCTTCCTCAATGTGGAGAGAAGCCTCTGTGCCCCATACCATCCACAAACAAACGGGCTCGTGGAAAAATTAAATGGAACCATTCATGTCAGGAGCCAATCAGAGACCTCACAAACCACCACGCAAAGATCCCTGTCCCCAGATTATTAATCACCAGCACCTGTTTTCCACTCAGCGATCACTTCCCAGCCAGTATAAAAACACCCAGTTTACTCACAGTCATCGTCAAGCCTCCGACAGGAAAAGACCCTTATCCAGTCTCCACTTATCACGCTCTGAGTCATCCTACAGCAACGGACGGAAAGTATATCCACCTGTAAGATACTAACCCTGTTATCCTTGTTCTGCTGTTCCCAGGATATGCTCCACGACTCTCGTTCCCCGTCTCCTGGAATCTACAAACGAGTCTCACGTCCCTCCGGATACTCTGCAAGTGAAAGTGAAAGTATCATTGAACTGGTTAAGTTATCACCGATTGCACATACTGGATCAACTCACCTGGAGCCCTTCTTGAATCCTGTCCGTCCCGAGATGATCTATGAAGAGAGAAAGGAGGGTTACTGATCCACGAGATTCACTCACGTTTCTGCACTAAGAAGAGGAGTTACTCACCTGGATTCGTTCCTGCCACGCTCCCTCTTACATGAGCACTTATGAGCATCTGCAACTTTGAATACTTACCTTTGTTTGAAAATAAAGAAAGTTTGAGTTCATCACTTACCTCTGTCTCCTGGTCTGAATCCTGACAATTCAGAGGTGAACCTTCATTTATGGGTTGCTTTGTGGGAATGCAATATTCAGGGAAATATTTGTCTTTGAAAATTGGTTACTTATAATTTTTAACTCATTTTGGTTATGACTCCAGAGCCTTGTGCAAACTGGTGGATACAAGACCAGAAAAATGGGATGAGTACCTAGATGCGGTAATGTTTGGTCTTCGAACCAAGACACAGCTGACAACTAGGTTCTCACCATTCTTTTTAATGTTCGGTATGGAGGCACGATATCCTTTTGAGGTGCCGGAGATATATGAGGTATGTGATCGTTTACATTGTTCCATATAAATATCATGCATCAATTTAGTGAAATAATTTCAATCTTCAATGTTTCTAAAGGTCAACAGCACAGTGGAATCTGTGATAGCAGAGGACACCATTTCAAAGGCCATTTCTTTGAAGGAGAAAATGGACAACATTGTAAAAAAAAAAAAAAAGTAAGAAAAAAACAGGACCGGAGACAGAGGGTGGCTGCTGTGCCAAATCAGGCACCATTTTTTGTAGGGCAGAAGGTCTTACGAAAAAAACATACGGACCCAACAGAGGAAAGGGGGCAAGCTTGAGCGCAGCTGGTTGGGACCGTATGAAGTTGTTTATTTGCAAGAAAAAAGCGCAGATTTAAGGGATGAAAATGGCAAGATATTCCCCAAAATCAACACTGACCACCTCAAACCCTTTAAAGAAGACACACCCCGGATACCCCATAGAATAACCCAAGAACCACAAAATAAACGAGCACATCAAGAAACGTTATGCCCTTCACTCACACCTGTAGACCTCATCATCACCAAGTCACATGAACACCAGCCCCACCATCACCTCCATCCTCACCAATTGACTTGTCTACTAGATCTAAATCTACAAGATCCTCTCCCCTGTCTCCGTTGAATTATTCAACCAAAATGCCACTTTCCTCTCCTGTGTCCCACACCCCTACAATGATTGCAGAGGTACCAGCCGACACCACAGACACAGTGCATCGCTGTAAGTGTTGAAGCACAGTCAGATCTTATAATAGATCAATATTACTCTGATTTCTAATATATTTGTGAGGTGGTAGGTGCAATGCTGTTTTTGGTTATCCTCTGTAGGTCTCAAAAGTGCCTGGGCTGGAAACGACAGTTATGTCCTGCTGTCCAGAGTGGGACCCTATAAATTGTTTTACAAAGACTTGCGGATCGGCCCTGGAAAGGAGTTGGAGAGTGAGGTACACATTTCATTGATTTTGACAGATAAGCCTTTCATCTGCTATGCTAATATTTTGTATTAATGTTTTGCCATGTTTGTCAAGGTTATAAATGCATATCTGTCCCTGAAAGTGAGGGAGCACAATTTGACTTCACCAGGCAAGGCATTCCACATGGACACATTTGCCATGACAGATATGTGGAGGGGAAAACATGAAAGGCTCAAGGTGTCCTGCAAAAGTGCTTATTTTTTTTTTTTTTTTTTTTTTTACTTGTGCTAATGCCCATTTTGTTCAGGTCTTTGTGTACATTGGCAACGTTTAAATGATAGAACATGTATATTTTCTTTCTTTTTTTTGTTGGACCCAGCAAACTATGAGGTCATAGTGGGTATTGTAAATGAGGGCCACCACTGGTTCCTAGTTGTAAGTATTTGTGGTATAGAACAGTTTCACTTAAGTTTTCCCCTTAATCCTGATTAGCAATTGTATACCCCTATCAAGTTGTCTTTTTGCATGTTACTTAGGCTATATACCCATCCCAACAAAAAAACATTCTGCTTGACTCAATTGGAGAGTCAGATATCAAGAAGAAAAAGTGTTTGGAGACAACAAGGTATTTTTCATGCACCAGTGTTATTGTGTAATATGTACTGTATGCTTGAAATAATACTATCTTGCTTGTAGAGCCCTGATGATGGCAAAGGGTATTTCGGTTTCGAACTGGGTGTGTGAAACCTTGCCTCACCCACTTCAGAGGGATGCCATATCATGTGGTGTGTTCGCTTTGAAGGTGTGTGATTATAGTATTGTGGCAAATATTAAGTGTTCATTAAAATGGGATGATGCTTAAGTTCATATTTCTTGTTACTTCCTCAGTTTGCAGAACACATTCTGCAAAATACCACAATAAACTTCTCCAGTGATCTACAATATTTAACACGATTCAGAATGGAGATTTCTTTAACTCTGCTCCGCCAATCTGGTATGGCTTTATAAACTCATGAATGTTATTGACATGTTTTTTGATGTGCATCACTTTCATCAGTGTTGTACTGTACCTCATAGATGACCTAAGTGACCTGTGCCATTTTTGTGGAGAGGCAGAAACTTTTGATGACTCTGAAGGAGAGGCAGAAACATTGACTGCATGTGCAGATGTTCTTTGGGTAAATATGGCTAAGCATTTTTGGTTGGTGTAGCATACTCAAAGAAATCATGAATGGAACAATGCTTTAAACCCCCCCCCTTTTTTTTTAATTGTTAATCTTATATATATATATATATTTTATAGATTGCCTGTGATGACTGTGGGCGATGGTTCCACTTAAAGTGTGTTGGCAATCCATCCACAGAAGATGAATACATATGTGCTTCTTGCAATAAATAACTATATGAAACCATTGTTTTTGGAGTTTTTTTTTTTTTTCATTTTCCCTTTGGTTAAACCTACTCGAAAATCAGTCTTTCAAAACAAGTATTAGCCTATTTATTTTATAAAATGTGACACTAAATTGTGAAGTGATTGTGGTTCAAATAGTCTTCTGCTAGACGAGTATAGGCTACTAATCAAAGCCTTAAACATTACATTGAAATCGCTAATAACGGTTTAAATTTGAAAAACAAACAAACAAAAAAAGCTAGATTGAAATGACAGA